>NC_134366.1:43846744-44147128 GCF_035582795.1 Mycteria americana | reverse complement strand
TACTTTCAAAGTAAATCTTGCTCACAAGATAGAAAGTGCTGTATAAAGCTGTTATTATTATAAGATCGCTATTTTTTTTCCTGCAGCCAGTTTATTGAAGAAAAGTACTTTCATCTTCCATTAAATCGTTTTGCAAGACAATTATGTTATGGTGTAATAACAGGTATGTTATGTTACGGACAAATATGTTATGGTGTAATAACAGGTATTACAGGGGAAATGACATGATCTGTAGTAACATATATATCTCTCTCTCTCCTATGTGTGAAGAGTTCCTTCTCTTCACATATATCAGATATCAGGCGTCCCTTTTTATTACTGTTCTTTGGTGCTGGACATCAGGGAGGACCAAAACTGAAACCCCAAGATGTTAATTTTTCCCCCCTCATAAACTAAACTCTGGAGAGAAGCTGGCGGAGATTTAACATAGTCCTTGATTCTCATGATTATTTTTTAACAGTCTCCTTTTCAGGAGGATTCCACAGAAGACAGTCCAATGTGAACCCCCCATTGAATTAAGCTTTGCCAGTGCAACCTGGATGGAGAAGCACCATGAAAGAACCAGAGGTCCCGGGCAAATGAGAAGCATGAACACTGTCTCTCTGTTTTTTAGGATGTGGGACAAGTACGACTTTCTGCAAAGAAGCCCACTAAGGGATTTTTTGTTACAAGGCACTGATCTTAGGCAAATTGCCAAAGCTGAAGTTACTGACTCTTGATAGATACCTAGTGATCCACAAGAACAACTGTAAAACAAAAGAAGACCAAGTAAGCAGAAACATTTGAAGCATAATTGGCTCCTTTCTTCTGGCTGTCAATAGAATCAGACTTTTTTACTCTTGTTTAACTAGTTAAGTGCACAGATTCTGACTAGAGTTCTTGTTAACTATTGTGCTGAAAGGCACTAAAGGCTGTCATCCAGACAGTGCTTAACCTGAATAAACATTAGACCCCACTTAAAATCAGTGGTCTGCCAAGAACTCTTTCAGGCTTAGTGGAGTATCTGAAAGTTTTAGTCAAAACTGATCATTAATCAGAGGGGAGTAATTGCCCCAGATGCCGAATAGGCCAGAGAAAATTCATCATGGGTGCAGGGTTTTTCTGGTTGCAGGGAATGAGCTTGGTCACAGGGTTTGTCTAAGTTGTCTCCCTCTCTGAAGAACAGCTGGAGCTTAGACCCTCTTTATTTTGCCATTATATTTTAAAGGAGCCAATTATCCTGTGGCATATTCATTTAAATTCATTTAAATTGTAAATAAGTAAACAGGATTAGACCAAGGATTTGGCCTGACTCTTGTCAGCGTGGGGGAAACAATGAGACAAGGTCCCCAAATAATAGTGCTGCCAGCTAATGACTTGGTTCACTAAGAGAACAGTCTTGTGATGATAGTCATATTAAAAGTGCCGAAAATCATTAGAATTAATTTTAAAATGGTCTCTGGGAAGCAGCTGAGCAGGGACTTAGAGGAAGAGAATGAGAGAGAGAGAAAAGTGAGGACATTAAAATGGACTGATTAATAAAATATGAATACAGACAAAGCTGTGCAGCTGGTGTTTTACACTAGCATTTAAAAATAGTCATACATATTATTCTGCCTCTGGACCTATATCACTTCAAATCTTTTAGAAACATATTAAAATGACTCAAAGAGGGACCATTTTGAAAAGCTCCCTGGAGTTATGCATGATAATTAAAAAGAGGTTCATTGTAAATCCTTCTGTCTAGTTCAACAGTATTATCTGCTTACAGACAACCCTCAGAGGGCAAAGTCGCAGCCTTGATCTGGCAAAATTATTGTCCAGTGATGATGCATTGTTTGTGCTTACAGAAATGCAGCATGAGCACAGTAACAATGCCTCTTATATATGGATGCTACGGTGTCAGGAGAAAAACATCAACTACATCATTGTTTATACTAATAAGACAATTCTGAAATAGCATTATTTGTCTAAAACCGAGGAAAGATCAATTTCAAAAGTCAAGGACAACAGGTAAGGAAAGAGTCAGCTGTACTTCAATTTTCCATTTTAGGACAAATATCATTCTCTAGATCATACAGAAGCATTATGAAAATAAGTGTAAAAATGAATTTGAGGGAGGACAAATATCATTCTCTAGATCATACAGAAGCATTATGAAAATAAGTGTAAAAATGAATTTGAGGGAGATGAGTGGTTGAAAACGTTTGGATGGTAGGATCTCTGTGTATGTATGAGTTCAGAAGATCATGATCTTAAAAATAATATGATTTGGTAAAAAACAGGGTGGAAAGAAATCCTTTAATTCCTCTGGAACTGTATACTGAAAAAAAAAAAAGAGAACTGAATTTGAAGTTCTTACTAGTAAGACAAGATCTTACATGTCTAAGGCAAGACATGTATCCGTATCTGACCTACAAAGAAGCAGATTTTTTAAGCAGCGTGCCACTGTTCCCTGTTGGGCATGCAAAACCGCGCTGCATTTCGGAGTAGCATCCACCCTGATGCAGAGGGCTGGCACAGGCCTGGGCCATTTTCTTCCACTTAAGCCTTCAAGACAGAACTGAAGTGAGATCTTGATCTTTTCTTCACCCTGAAGCCAAGGAGTTATTTTCATCCTATTCCTTTTTTTCCTGTCCCTTATATTTACGTGCAAGAAGGGGTTGGGCAGCACTTCCTAAATGTGCTGAGGAATCTGCTTGTGGAGAGGCTGTATGCGCCAATGTTGGGCACGCTTTCGAGGTGAGTCGAAATGTGGCCCCTGTTACCACAGAACAGTAATGAAACAACATATTTGTTTTTATGAGAGATGCGTAGGCCCTTCCATGCTTCTTACAGTTTAGTTTGAATTGTTGCTTTCATTATGAACCTATTAGTTCAGGGTTTTAACACAGCCAAGCAGCTCTGCTTCGGGCTACTATTTGGCACACACCACCACCAGTACAAGAGTAATGGTTTATTTAGACAGTTTAATAAAATTCAATATCTCAACTGTTGCCAGGCTCAAAGACAAGCAAAAATGCATGTGGAGGTTTTCAGATTTTACAAACCGTATTCAGATTGTACAAGGCATCTTTGCCTTTAAAAACACTGCACAAAAAGATGAGAGTTCCTAATTTGAGGTAATTGCCTTGCCAAATTAGGCGAAAAATATATTACAATATTGGCTGACATACTAATGGGTAAAAATAATGTTCAGAGATAGCACAGTAAACAATTGAAATTCCATGGAATTTGGTTTTAAATATAATATCTGTTGATGACTGAATAACAACAATGTGAGTGATCTGACATGGCAGGGTATAACGGTGAATTGCACGCTGTGCTCCTTTGTAAGGTGTTTTGAGATGTGTCACAGAACGCATGCTTCGCACCTAAGCACATGTAATTGTTATTGATTAAGAAAGATATAATTCAGTAGCAAACTAAACATTTTTGGTTGTTACAGATCTTCAAAGAACAAATCTTCTAAAGTGCTAATTAAGCCTAAAATTATTTCGAGAAAGAGGAGTTTGAAAACTGTTGCAATATGTATATACGAAACATCATATACTGCATACACTTGACTGGAAATGCATTTTCCCTTCTTTTTTTTTCTGTGGCAGTTATTCCCTACATTTTCAGAACGGACAATGAAGTATATTGGGAGCTGTAATGCTAAAAGCCTTGCAACTGAAAATTTTAATTTAGAGGCTTTGAATCAAATGATTGGATGACTCGGGAAACTGGTAATAGGCTATATACTCCTTAACCACAATACCGCTTGTTCAGAGTCGGTCTGGGTCCCAGGTGACCAAACAGGCCTTGCAGGGGAATCACCGGCCTGGGCTCTACGTGGCCACTTCTCCACACTGCAAATGAGCGGTCACAGCTTGGGGCTATTGCACGATTATTTTCCCAGTTTCAACAAAAGCAGAGTAGTGAAGAACACCAGGTCACCCTTTCATAAACCATGCTTAGCCATTGCTCATTTATGCAACCCTTCAAACTACATCATTTGTGGCTACTACAGAGTATGCATGTGCTAACTACCTAGGTATTCCTGGGCAGACTTTGCACTGCAGCTGTCCTGGCTCCCATGCCATCAAGCAGCACCCAAGCTAGCTACTTTAAAGCTAAAGGGGCTCTGTCTGCATGAGCTACAGCCACTGTGAACAACCCTATGCTCTCACTAAAGCCCGGGGTCTAGCATGTCCTGCTTGCTGCCCCTAAGTCATCAGGGGCTGCTCGTCCGTAGGGACAGCAGGCACAGAGACAAGGGAAGCATTTCGGTTGTCTTTCTGGAACATGATGGTGACTTGTCAAGATCAGGATCATGTTGGAGCAAAAGAAGGTAGCAAGGCTATACATTTTCTTCCTCTTCTTTGGAACAAATGGAGAACTATAAAACTATCTTGGTTCCACTGCCTTTAGGAAAGCTATGAGAGTCTATACCAGTATCTGCAACTGGTAGCTTTCATAAGCATTGAAACACATGCACAAAACCACTGCATTTGTGTTTTAGAGGAAAATTCTGTATTGAAAAAGGCAGCATATGTTTTATGAAACAGCACCATTTCTGCTGGCTGCATACCTTACAGTCCCTTTGCTGCAGGTTGCTGGCAGGGCTGTACTGCACCATGCACGGACACGTGCTCTGCTCTCACATCCCCCCAAACAACACGTGGGATGAAGGAGAAGGAACTACACCAGCTCAACTTTTTCAAAATGTATCTACCTTCAAATCTCTTTGGCATTCACAAACAGGCTCCTTTACAAATGCCTGGCAATTACACTCATACCTATTTTTAGAGTTGTCTAACACACTTCAAAAAGCAGCAAGGAATGCAAAAAACCAGGACTACCATGTGTCACTTTCTTTAAAAAACAACACTTGAGGTGCCATGTCTTACTACTTTACTGCTTGTAAGATGAGGTGGTGTCATCCTTGAGATTTTTCCAGGCACTGATTCTAGTGAAAATTAGTCTCTCAAACTATATTTATTTCAGTTTCTTGGGAATGGGAAACCAGGAAATGGTGGGACAAGAAAAACACACTGTTGGACAGAAGATGGAATATTTAAGAAATGTTAGCTCTGTGATACACTTGCCTGGGACAAGTGTATGACCGGGGAAGCAATACCTTGTGCTGTAATGTCTGACATGACATGAAGCCCAAAAAGGTTGCTGAAAGAGTGTGACACTGCACCACAGTTTAACAAGGATTATTGCATTTTGACTGTTTCTCCTGTAGGGATGGAGACTCCCCCTATTTAACACACAATGTGCTGTGCTCTCTGCGAACTTCTTGATAACTATACACATGGTTTCATAGACACCCCCAAAAGTACTTGTAGGCTGATCATTAATATTGGGTTTGTATATACCATATTTTTAAAACCTACATTTCAGGATAAGCAGCACAAGTGAAGGAACACTTGGAATTACCTGTGGCAATCTCAGTCTTTTTTGGCCCTGTTAAAATACATGTTGGGATAGTCCAGGCAGTCTTCCCCTCTAAGTGAACATAGGATGAGGAATAGCTGTTCTGCATCTGCAGAAATTCATGGGATTTTGATCATTTGAGAGAAGAAGACTAACTAGGAAATGAAAACGGGTCTGTGATGCAGAGGAGGTACTTGGAAGAAATCCTTAATTTTCATGCTATCCAGGATGATAACAGAGCTTGGCCATCATTGGCAGCTGTTCTGGGATAGATCACAATGAACAGAGATTAGCCGTTATTATTCAGCGTCTGCTTCAGTGTCCTCAATATCCTATAAAATTCTGAGCTTTACCTAATTGGGCTAGAAGGAGAAACAAACCAATAAATCTATTTTTATTATGATTATGTTATGCCAGTCTGGGAGTAAATGAATGTTAAATATAATGCCTGGGAATACTAGCTAATCATCTTCCAATCATAAGAGTAGGTATTAAGAAGCAGACTGGGGTATAAAATTGTTGTTCAAAAGTATTCTTTTTCTTAATCTTATAGCAATTAGAATACCCATTTATTATTAGTCATTAGTGCCACCCATCACCAGCAGGGCCAGAGGGTGCCAGTATAGTTGAAGCAATGCTTAGCCCCTTTCTTACATAGAGCAGCAATTGAAAATGCATTATACCAATGCTTCAAAACCATGTTTGTTTCCAATAAGCTTCCTGATGGGACTAAAGGGGTCAGCTTTAACCTAGTATGCCCTAAACGGCTTGGGATTTGAGAAATGTCCTTCACTTCCATGTCCTAGTGCCCCTGGGGAGACCAGCAGAGATTCAGTAAAGGGAGGTGCTGGCTGAAATCCACTGTAGTAGGTTTAGATCTTGCTTTCAGCCACGAGCTTTGTTAATGTTTGAGGCATCCTGCTCTGCTCTCACTTTCTCCCTTGCACTTAAGGCAGGGTGGGTTGCAGGATGTGCATTTACGGACAGCTTTTTTCTATGCTTACCCTGTGAATTTTTATTACTGATGTTAGGATAGGTGCTTTGACCTATTTTTGGAACTCAACATGTATTTTGACGTATGTCAAAGACATACGTCAGAGATGTATTTTGAAACTGAGCATCTACCTAATAACCATGCATGATTAGGAGAAAGAATGAGGACTGCAGAAGAAAAAAAACAGCTGCTATTTAGTAGACTCCTTGTCTCTATCCTTGGTGGTCCAAACTGAATCACCTGGCAAGAGACCTACACTGTGGGGACCTGTGCTGGCACATAGGCAGCTGTATGGCAAGGTGCCTGGCATCCAGACAATTGATGTCTCCTTGGTACCAACTGCATCCACGAACTGGCCTTGGCCCAGGAACTTACTCCCAAAATCTGAACTGACAGAAGCCTGTCGCCTAACAACAACCAACCTTAGTCAACATTATACCATGTACTCCTGACAGAGGCACAACTCTCCCTTTTTGGCTGGATCACTGTCCTATTTGATATGCCTCTTCACAGGCAAAGACATGTTCTGGCTGAATTAGGCAGATGCAGGTGGCCTAGGATCATCTTTGCACCTTCCCTCACTCTTTTCTCCACAGTAACTTCTTGTGGGTAGGGTTCTGTAAGACACTAATACTACTTCTAAATTGCACCAAAAGTAGAACAGGTACTGGGATACCAACTACATAAGGAGCAGTCCTGAACAACCATTTTAGGTTTATACCAGAGAAGAAAGAAGCTTTTGAAATTTTTTTGTCACAGAATATTGGGATCTCTCTTTTCCAAAGACTAATCATAGTATAGCATACTATAGCACAAGCCTTCCTTGGAAATGCTGCTGAGAAGACAGCTGAGGATGGATGCCTCTCTGTGCATGCCGTTATAATAGCTGCATATGAAAGCATAAACACATTACAGCTTGCATGCTTACAGCTTGCATATTTACAACATTTAAATTCACTGACCTTGCATTTCTAGCAAAAAAAAAGGGGGGAAGAAATTGTGGGGCTTCCAATACTGAGCTTTCAAGATCACTATTTTCCAATTGTGACATTATTGTGCATTTTTTAACACTGATATAAGGGGAGTTGCCTGATAGTATTCTAGGCTAAGCTGTACGGAAGAGAGGTGCATTCATCCCTAACATTGGTGGCTGCCAGCTCCATTCTGTATGTTCGGTAAATTATTGCATAAAACATTTAATTTTAAAAGAGGCAGGTGGAGGACAGTTAATTGTTTAAACAATATATTTTATAATATATACTCAAGTATAGAATATATTTCATAATATATACTCAAAGCTCAGAATTAAAATTCAATGTTCTATCTTAACTGTACATGACTGTGAGGATTTGTTTTTTGAGGGCTGCCCTAATTATCATGTGCTTTTTCTTTTTCCATACATCTATTATAGAAATAATAATTGCCAGGGAAAAGCTCCCAATACTCATCCTCTCAGAATTGTCAGAATTTATGGGCTGATGCTAAGCCTGTACTAGTTTGTAAAACATTGGGCATATTTTCAGATATAGTAAAAAAACCCCACAGAGATGAAGTAAAATATGTTAATAACCTGAGAAAAGTAAGCATATCAAATGGGTTTTATCTTGCTTGATTTATGTAAAATGTAACACTTCAGTAGCAGTTCAGGCATTAAACTTTATTTTTTGCAAGCTGTAAGAATAAAGAGATAAATTTCAGTTTGAACCCCCCGAAAACCTCTCATTCATAATATAAATAGGTTCTCTGAGTGAGAATCCTTGCAGAGAGTAACTGTTAGAAACAATCAGTCATCAAAATGGGGTCATGAAACACAAACCTTCAGAGAAGGTATCTGTATGCTTCACTCTTGCAACAACCTCCCAGGAAACCATGCTGCTCGGAGTATTTATGTCTGAAATGATATCTGTTTGCAGGTTTCAGGTCAGTGAGGAGGAACTATAGTGTCTTCTCTTTTTTTCCAGCCCTATCTGGCTCACACCACGCCTGAGCTGTCAAGGAACAAATGCTCTGACTTCTTCTCGCATGCTCATTCCTCCGGATTCTGACAACTCCTCTCAGGTTCACAGACATGTCAACCCCATTGTAATGATTGCTGCTAAAACGGATGCACTGAGGAATTAAAGATGGAGATATATGTTAAAATTGCCTTTCTTATTCGTCAGAGATGCCAAGCCCCTGAAAGAAATTTCAAAAGAATAAGCACATCTGTAAAGGTTGGGTTTGGTTTTTTTTTTTTTTTTTGCTCCTACAGATAATATTTTATATAAAGCAAGCCCTCTTCACTCCGGTTTTCTTATCTGAGAGAGAGAGAGTGTGCAAAAAACCTGAACTTGAAAACTGACAGAATCTTACCATTAAAATGGTTGCAATCAGAAATCTAACTGCCTTGCAGAGGAGCAGTGGGATTGCATAAAACAGGATCACTCCATTTCTAGTTCATCATCCTATCCAAACATCTTCAAAATTCCTGTATTATTTTCTAGGTGTTTGCACCACCTACGTTAATAAAGATGATTATGTCACAGTCAGCAAGCAAAAAACAATGTCTTCAGGAGGAATGGTTTCTTATGAATGGAAAATGTTTAATACATATACATCCATCCCAGGGTTCCAACACCTTTCCTCACGAAGAGCTTGTAATTGGCTTCATTCAAGAAAGCCTTTGGGATCTCTATTAAATTAGTTTTAGTGGGTAGGCTGTGTCAATCCAAGTTTCCCTAAAGTAAAATTTTTAACCCCTCCGTTGCTCTCAAAGGGATTTCGTTATTAAAAAAAAAAAAAAGAGAGGGAGAAAAGGGATAGCAACTTCTGCTGTTTAAATAAATGTCAGCTCCAGCTGACTTGACCTACACTGCAGGAATTATTCTTTTCAGAATGCAAATTTCAGAACCTAATTTCATGAGCTCATGTTTGGAAATATTTCTGTAAAATTTTGTATGCTATCCCTCACCATCCATAGTTCATCTGTAGTCATATCCCTCCTTAGCTGCTCCTGACTGAGTCCATTTGATCTAGTAGCAACGTAAATGCTACTATGAAAGGGCATGGCACGGGGCTTGCTCTAAGCTCTTAATGAGTTACTGCTTTTGAAAGACAATTTATCTGAGATGTGTTTTAAGCTCACGACTTTGTTTTTCCAACAGTTCAGTAGTAGTCTGCCATGGTCTCTAGGCAGGGATTTGGGCAAGCCTGGCTCTGGTCCAGAGGAATCTGTGTCTGAGCCGAAAACTTCTCTTGTGCAGTATCCACAGCTTAAACTCCCTCTGACATAGCTCAGCCCAAACTCCAGCACTCTTTGGAGAAGAGCCTATGTATGCCTTGCTGCCCAGCCAGCATGGCCCAAGCTGGCAAGAGCATGCTCTAACCCAGTCTGCCGGCAAATATCCTGAGTTAAGCAGAGCATGGCTGCTCCAAGCCAAGGCTGGGCTACAACCAGCAGCAAGGAAAGAAAGAGCAGGCGTAACAGGGCTCAGTGGGATTATGCCTGCTCTCAAATCCTGGCCTCTGTGAGGACTACACAGCTATTCTTGTTGGAACCAGAATTTTCTCTTAACATAGAAAAAGGACAAGAAGCAGTTGGTACTGTGTCTGTTACCCAGCAACAAAACTGCAGTGGGGACTCTAAGCCTTTGTCCACTACCAAGCTAGAAGTCCTTCACCAGCTAGAGACTGAAACAACACCGATCTCTATTGTATCCAGACACAGCAGACAACTTTAGATAAATGAATTAATGTTTCAAAATAGATGCAGTACTTTACATTCTTGCATTTTGTCCATCCAGCTGAAGTCAGTGGAAGCTGAATTAGCTCATGCATTTTCAAATGACTCATCACTCATGCATTTACTCCATGAAGTGCATCTCTTACTGCTCTATTCCACGGAGGCACAGCATAATGAGGGCAGTACTCAGAAAAGAAGGCAGGTGTCCAAACTTCCCATGCCCTTTTCTCACTACCAAATATATCTGGGCTAGGATCTTGCCCATGCAAGTTACTGCAGTGTCACTGATTGCAGCTGGTTTGTGTTGAGTTACCCAAGACTACGATATATGGAACCTCAGGATAAATGAGCAATTGTCTGCATGTAATTTTTAATTGAAATGTTAATGTAATCTCCTATGCAGCAGACAACATTTAAATCAGATTTTCTTCAAATTTGCTGTTGCTGGAAACATATACACAAAAAAAAACCCCCAAATAAGATCTTGAATCTTAACTCAGATGGGAAAATTCACAGGCCGTTCTCTTTAATTAATTTAAACATCACTAATTTAAACCTCTAAGCTCTCCTGAGTAATTCCAGTAACAGCACTTAAAAATAATGCTCCTGTGAAAAGCTCTGCTAATTCAGAAAATGATCAGAATTAATGTTGCTCATTTCACAAAGAAGAAAGAAGATTGTCTCTGTTGTGGCACATGCAGGAAGTTCTATTCTATTAGCAAACAAGATCAAAAATGAGATCATTAATACTGGCTCGAACAAACAAGATTTTTATATTTAGATATTGAATAGCAGGTCTTACGAGAGCCTGAAGGGGAAAAGAAAAAAAAAAAAAGCAAAAAAGATGTGTACCCACAATGGGAGGGAAAACTATCCTTCATGATACTAGTAGACAACTAGTTAAGTAACAACCACTTTCACATTTTATCATTGCTATAAATTCTTCTCGAGTTTTGATTAAATTGGTGTCACAATGGCCAAAATTCTCTTCCCATCATGACAAGCAGCTGCTAGTCAACTTGCATTTTTAGTTTCTTCCTCAAATTTCTCACAGATCAGCTTCCAGGCTGCTCTGATTTAATCCTACACACTCTAAATGGCTCTGGCTTTGGTCCAGTAAATAAAAAAGTTTTTTATTTAACCTGCTGAATTTTTGATTTCCTATCAAATGCCATTGTGTTGCTGTACTTCAGTGAGCCCCTGCAGGAGTACAGTTTCTGCAAGAGCAATGCCATGCAAAGGGGAGCTAAAGCATTAGAAATTTTACCTGCAGTGACTGATGAGATATTGAAAGCACATCTTTCAACAAGTCTGTACTCTTTTGCCTTTTACATGAGTGCAGCATATGCAGTGCAACCGAGTTGGTGATGTTTCGCATTCTCTTATCAAGGGTCTGTTGTTCTTCCCAGAGTGTAATTCGATTTTGTTGGTGCATTGGGGAGAGCCATTCATGCAAGGAGTCAGCCTGTAGGCATATATGATTAGATGGTCTTGGCTGACTGTCAATGGTATTAGTTTGTGAGATAAAATATATAGAGTTACATCTGTAAGAAGGGTTGGCCTATAAGTGGACTTAATAAGTGCAACCAGCTAGTTACATGACATTTCAGTTGCACACATTCTAGACAGTAAGTATGCTATCAAAATATTCCTTAGCTAGATTCATAGTAAAAAGTTAAATCCATTGTTTCACAAATTATTATGCTATGAAACAAAAAGGTATATAAAAACAACTCATGCAGCATTGTAACTACCTGTTGCCCACTATGAGCATGCAAACTCAACCAAGCACAGGTAGGGTCCTGCCTTCTGGGATGATGCTCATTTTTGTCCCTGGTCTTTTAGGGGTTGGTAAAATGGGGTTATTAATCAATTTTACTTAGAGGTTATCACCACAACCACCATGATCAGACCTGTTCATTTATTCTCTATTTCTGTTCATGGGCTCCTGGTATTTATTAGCAACATTGAAAGAGCCTAGACTAGACAGTGGAGTAAGTATCACAGACAGGAAGAAAGTATGTGGGGTTCATTAGCAAGATGGCTAATTTTAGATATCTCTATCAATAAACATGTAAATATTATATACAGGCTTCCTGTCTGGCACTTCTTCCATAACTTACAAATCAAAGGAAAATTCCGACCTTTATTTTTTTCTGTAGATATCAGCAAGAGGTCATAAAGGCACGTGTGCGCAGATGTGTGTGTGTGTGCATGTGGCACTTTCTTTTTTTAATGTATGTTGAAATCTATGTAGTGTTGAAAAGATAACATTTGGAAAGACAAGGAGGTTTGGGGTTGTTTTGTCTTAACATATTGCAGTATTCCTTTCACTTTCTTCATTTACTTCTAGAACTGATTTTTGTTTTGCTTTTCTTTCTGATATCAACTAGAAAAGTAGATGCTATGGGGGAAGACCTTTTTAAAGAAAAACCAACTGAGATGCTGGAAAGATGAATCCTTTCCTTGTTGCATTAGATCATACAGGACTAAGCACTCACAGAGTATGTTTAGATACTAATTTTTGGAAGGATTGTCTAGAACACAGCCTTTCCTGGTTTGCACCTGGTTAATTCCAAGGCTGAATACTGAAGTGCTTTCCTAGGCAAAATTCTCCTTAACATTTTCACTAAGTTCTGAGATAGTATTTAAGAGTTTGAATCCAGATTTACAAAGGTATTTAGATACTTAAAGATGCAGATAGGCATCAAATAGGATTTGCAAAAAAGCCTACGCAGGATCTGGGTCTAATTTCCTTTGAGAAGTAATGGATATTAGACATCAAACAGACCTGGTGTTTTGGAAATCCCATTGGGCACTTCCATGCAATGTTAGGTGCCTAACGGTCTTCAGAGTTTTTAGTGTTGGCCTTCTGTCTGAAATTACTTTAAAATCTGTGTCTTAGATTAAGAGAGAGGAAAGAGCAAGTTGTAATTTTATATTAACAGATAAAAGAAATGAACATGTAAAATAAAAAAAAAAAATTAGATGTGCCAACCTGTAAATATCTGCTATGTAAGTTCTGGATGTTCACATTTTAAACTACTATCTAAGCGTATCTCATGAGTTATGAGGCCAGGAGGATGTAATATATAACTAACAGAGAATAGATTACCTACCTTTACAAGACTGTTTATAAGAACACGTCTGATTTGTCTTGGCATTTGAAATATATTTATAGCACATGAGCTCCTTTTTCATTGCAAGCCGAGTACAACTATGTGAACTATTACATTTTTCTCCTGCTGAAATCCAGAGAAATGAAATTGCTGCCTTGAGCCATGTTTTGAACTACTAACCACTGTCACCTGAACCAAGCAAAGCTTTGAAACTTACACTGCAAGACTTCTCCAGGAGCTACAATATCCCCCTCCAAGCCTCTGAGTCAGCTGCTGATGGGAACAGACTTTTTTCAGGTTGCCCCACAAGGTATTTATCTTTCAAGTCAATCACTGCTGAGTTCATTGTGTGTCAGTCTTACCTGAGTACAACAGTAGGTCCCTAATAAGTATTTACAAGAAATGCTAGTGTGCCTAATATGTTAGTGTGCCATGACCATGCACATGAAACAGCCCTGAGCATAAAGACCTGACAGATGAATCTTGCTGTGTCCCTGTGCAATGAGATAAACAAATCTTTGCCTTTCAGGTTTTTTAATCAAACAAATAAAACCAAGAGAGATTTCTTTTGTTCTGTAATTGTATGTGTGTCAGTGCCGTGCCTTTCCCAGTTCATTTGTTGTGATTTATATTTTCAGAAAGCGTATGGTTGTGCTGCATGAGAAATGTCTCTGTTGAATTAAATTCTCTGACTGCAGTAACTCTAGATGAGCTCAGTGTCTTAATCTGATGATGATTTCTTGTTTTTGTAAAAGCACTGTGTACAGTGGCTGCATTACTTATAGTAATTAATTTTGGTCTCATCCTGCAAATTCTTCTCTGCGTGGGAATTGCCAGAAAAGATTTTTTCTTGCATGTAATAAACCAAAATAATACACTACAGGCAAGTTTCTATTTAAAGATCATGCCATAGGTCAAACTCTGCTTTAGTTGTATAAGTTCAGATAAAGCATCAAGAAGTTCAAAAGGAGCAGGAAGATTTTCTGAAACTTCAGCAAGACTCCTGTAAGCACTGGCATTAATACACCAAAATATGACTGAATATCCAAGGTGGCTGGAAGACCACTGTTTTTATCTGCAGATCTCTCTGCTGAAGGTGAAGGAAGGACATCCATGGAGGACATGAGAAATGCAGAGTACAAAGATTAAAGGACCAGAGGTGGTCTGAGTTCCTTTGGCGGGAATCTAGCAAAGATGGGCTCTGGGAAAATATACTATAACTGCAGTGGTAATACTAAATGCCAGCAGCAATGGCCAGCAGACAGTACTTGAGTAGCAGACCAGGGAAAAAAAACTAAACTCATGTGTGGCCAGATGATAACTACAAATGTGTCAGCAGCACTGTGCCTTTTGTACTAGGAGACTCGTCACCGCCTGAAATCAGAAGCCCTCTCCAAAGTAACTAAATTGGGATTAAGGCCGTCAAGATTAGGGAAATTGTAGGCAACGTGTTAGAAGCAAAATATGTCCTAAGAAAAGGACGTTATACATGAATTTTCCTTATGGACTTCAAGAAGCAGAAGATGCAGAAGAGCCAACAGATCAGTCTGCTTCCCTCTGATGACAGGGACTGCTCTTCACCCGTCCTTCCCAGTGTTTGGTACTGGGCAGTCAGCCTTATTTTAAGCACATCAAGCAATGACACACTTAGCCTTTCCCTTGCAGGACTCTATTCCTAACCTTCCAGGCCTCTATAAAAGGAAACTTTTTAATATACATGCTGAATTAATGCAGCATGTGATTTTGAGAGTGTGCCATTTTCTTTCTCAAATTGGCAAGAATTACTTTTAAATTCAAAATAAAGAAGGAAAACCTTTCCAGTTTGAAGGCCAGATTTTACCCAAGGGAAAACTCATCTTACAGCCCAGTACGACAAAGATACCTGCTGCCTGCCCCAGGTACTGAGTTGGAATTGGAAGCACTGCCTTCCCACGCCTTTGAATTTTCGAAGGTGGTAGTAACAAAGTGACCCAGTTTATATGTTTAGCTTTAGCACCCTCATGTTGCTGAAAGTAAAGAAATTATGACTTTGGCAGCAGGAGGTTGGAGGCACAGCCCATTGCGTTAGGTAAACTACATCGGGAGATTTTTGGCTTAGCCGATGAGATCTTATGTTCATCTTAATGGTCTTCCTCAGGCTGGCTGTGTGGGTGGTGGGTCAGGGTTTCTTGAATGGGAGGAAGAGGAAATGGGGCACAAAAGGAGTGCCTGAGAGGAGACTGGGAGACCACTGTCCAGACGTGATGAGAGGGAGGAAGAAACAGCACGTTTATAACCCTTGTCATGGAGGACAGCAGCTGATCCTGATCCAGCAGGGAAGAGCAGGGGTACCTGAAGGCCTGGCATCATGAGGATGTGCTATTGCAGCAAGTGCTGAAAACGGGGATAGAGAAGCACAGCAGACCAGCTTCAGGGGGTGGAAAGGGAGTCTCTGGTGGCTGCAGGGGGAACAAGGTCCTCTCAGATCTGCTTTGCGTGAAACGCTTGCTTGTTTCCCAGCAGGTCACTTCTGGTTTTGTACAGTTCACTCTGCACAATCTGCACAGTCACCGATGGTCACATTAGCCAGGGAACCACGTGCTGTTTACAGAAGCTCTCTCGGCACACGCACGCAGCATTGCAAGCCAGGCCGTCTTGCCATTTTCCATACAGCTACTATTACAGGCTTCCAAAACATGTGAGTTATTTACTCATTATTGGCTGCCCAGTCCCAGGCATGGTGCTTTCCAAGTAACATGAAAACACAAATCTCTCCCTACAGAACACAATCCAAAATAGGAAAGATCTTGTTGGAACAGTGGTAAGGGACACTAGATACAAGCAAAGGGCTCAAGGCAATTAGCAGTGATCACCCTCTTAAAATACTTTTGCTACTGTTGTCATGACACAGCAACTTTCCATTCTCCCATTGCCTTCATATCACATCACCGTTCAGTTCAGCTATTCCCCCCTTCCATCTGCTGGAAATCCCAACTACAGTTTTGCAAAAAGCTCAGACAATGTTTTGATTTCTCATCCAGCTAAACACAGAAATCCTGCAGTAATAACATGTATTTTCCAGGAAAGCTCATGTCTAATATCAGCTGGATGAGAACTTCAGAGCTCCTGTACAAGGCAGTCATCTTAACTGTTTATGTGGCAATGGACTATCTAAAGTACAGAAGAGTTTTCTTATTTGATTATATCTCTTACTTACGAATAAGCCTCTGAATAAGAGGAAAGCTTCTCCTTTCTACCCATCAGGAGTTACTACACAGCCGTGGCACGAGCAGGTACCATCCCATACTGGCCGATGAGTGAACTGCCTGTCCATGGCTAATGTGTCAGGCAGTGCTCAGCATATTCACAGGGAACTGCCTCTTGAAAAAAGCTAATGGACCTCACTGTCTGAAATGTGACCATTTTCTCAGTAGTTGTAGAAAAATGTGCTGCAAAATATCTCAGTAAACAGACTGACCTATTCTCCTGGGCAAGATGCTGAGAAAGTAGGTTAAACACTGTGGCTTGTTGGATGTGTTAATAGATAAGCTGTATTCTCAGTGCTGATCCTAAGAAGAATACGCAGAGCAAGTGTCACTTTTACAGCCACTAATTGAACATGACTATGGCTGATAGCACTTTCCTACCTCCTCTGCTTACCCTCAAAGACTATGTCCCATTTGTTTATTGGAAATATTCATGCTTCTCCAAAGATTCACCAGGGACTGTATCTCTCTGCCAACAGGGCCTTGTATGTGGAGTTATTATTCTGCATTTGCTTCTCACACTTGCCTGATCCAGTCAATTTGAATTATCATGTTCATGCAGCATTTCTGCCAGCAGAGGAGGGAGTGCAAATCATGCCTAACTTTGCATTTGGTTATGCCACCCCTCAGGGTCATCCAAGCAATACCATGGAGGTCTACATTCAAACTAGGTGACCCTAGGTAAATTTTAGTTTTGCATATGCTTTCAAAGCAACAAACAGCCCTGGGTAAACTGTTGAACAAGTAGCGTCCACAAGGAGATGTACAGAAGGAAGGAGACAGCAAGGACAAATAGCATTGGTTCAAGTGAAACATGTTGGGAAAACATTCCTTCACAAGGCCTGATAACATGAGATGAGGATCTTCTGCACATTGGGTTATGACTTCCACATATTTTTGTACGTGGACCTGCCCAGACCCAAGCTCATGTGTCAAGACACCACTCAGCTCTTAGCACATCAGTGGCAGCCATCAGAACCACAGAAGTTAGTCCTAACAGAAGCTAGGCTCAAATTTAACACTCTAGTTTAAGGGCATCTCTAGAAACGAAAGATAAAATTTGCTTCTAACTGCAGACAGCTTTTTTCTAGCTTGCTGGAAACTGGCTGACAATTATTCCTGTGAGGTTTTTGTACTGCAAGTAGCCCCAGAAATACCACATTTCAGCAAGATGGCTGCCACCAGCAATAGGTCTGTAATGCCAACTGCAATTAAAACCTTGAAAAATAGCATGCAGTGTCTCGCAGTTTATGAATAATGATGAGTACGTTATTGCTCATAGACCCTTGAGCTCAGCACAAACCTCAGGTGATTTTTCATTATCCTGCAATCCTCTGCACCTTCAAATCAATCACAATTCTGCCATGGACTTCTAAAAAGGCAGGGTAAGATATCTCAGGGCATGCAAAAACCCACCTGCTCTGAATACACAACAAGGAAAGCACAGCTCATGCTGTAGCAGCAGCACTGGCATAAAGCAACACAACTTATATCAGCCCAGCTAAAATACACCCACTGTTGCATGATTTATAACAAAGCATTCTCAATGGTACAGTTGGAAGAAATTAATTCTGGAAGGTAAGACACAGATTCAAAGAAGCTGTTTCTCTGTTAAAAAAACCTAAAAGGCTATAATTCCTCTCTTCTTATTTAAAAAAAAAGAAAAAAAAACCAGCTGGGAAGGGCATCCAAAGTTTCCCTTATGCACAAGCAAAGCCAGTCATGGCCTTGCACATATTCAGACCGTATGAAGCAGCCAGAGAGAAGTGGTAGTAGCACATGGCCAGATCCTTTTTGCCAACTGGTAGCTGAGACTTGTCTCACTAAACAGGTTAAGATCCCTGTTACTCCTGTATGAAACTAACAGGAGTTACAGATATGCATATAGAGGGACTAACTCAATACACATAGTCTTCCCAGTACGTTTTAAACAGGGAGTAATGCTGTAAGTACCTCAGAGGGATGGCTTCAGGCTCTGCTAAGGCTATGCTGTAGCATCAGGGGCTCAATAGCTGCGTGGTGAGACTAGCGTGGTGCAGGGCACCTAGCTGGATGGTTGAGCATCTTCTGCTCGTCTTTTGGGGGATTCCCACAAGCACACCCACAGAGTCCTGGAAGAGATGCCACAAGGCTGCTGCAAGCAGGGAGTACGATATCCTGGCAGCAATGGATGAAATCCTGACTCCTTTTTGTGATGTCGCATTCCTTAATTTCCCTGTAGCCAGGGTTTTGATGGGTGACTTAGCTAGGTCACAGCAAGGACCAAATGCTACCTGTCTCTAAAACAGCCTCCAAAGGCAGTTCAGTGTACATGGGTAAAAACAACAGAATGATGTAACCCCATCAGTCCGCTGTTTGGCCTTCAGCTTGTAACTGCTGCTGGCACCCTAGCAGGCTGCGTGTGCCTGCAGTCCTCGAGCCCCAGCTCAGTGGTCACCACAGCGCTGGCCTCCCTCTGTGACCGCCCCTTGGCTGCCACCTCCACCTCTCTGTCCTCACTCACACACAGCTGCTTCTGCTTGCATGCCTTAGGCAACAGTTCCTTCCCTTGTTTCTGCTCAGAGGATTAGCAAATCAAGCTGGACACTAACCCAGGAGGCAACACAGTGCCCCATAAAGAGCCGACAGTGCACGACAGTCCGCCGTGCTGTGTCCCAGCTGTGTGCTCAGTGACGCTGGGTCTGAAACAACACAGAAGGTGTCGACCCCAGTGCCCCTGGTATCTCACTTGGATCCATGTAAATGAATGATTAACAACTGCTCAAAAAAACCCGCCTGAACCATACAAAATGTTTTAGCTCTGTATTTCTGGAAAAGGGAGCTTTAACACTCATATTTGTACTTTTTATTGCAAAGCCTCAGTTCACCTCTTCAAGTCAAAGTTATAGGCAGAGTTACGCTATGTAGGACCACAAAACATGGATATTTTGGGATTCAGTTTGCTTGGGTGTTATAAGATGGACATTTTAGCAAATGTAGTGCATAGCAGGTAATACTGCTGGTCTTCCTTTCCACCAAAAACGTGTTTATCTCCAGCAGCAGCAGTGCAGTACGTACTTCAGGCTGCTGGCCAGCTGTACTAAGATGGATCCATATCTCAGGATCCCATATCTCAGGATCCATATCTCCACTCCTCTTTCTGAGATTGCCTCTGGACCTGGTAACTATTACAGCTAGTAGAACTGAAATACAGAAGGCATTTGTGGTACTAAAAGGTTGTTAGATTAATGGCTTCAAGAGGAATGGTTTAATAGAGAGGGAAATTTAACAGTCATTGTTTGGGTTTATTAAAGGAGGGAAGGTCTGGGACCAGTTCTCTAAAGAGTTAACATCCCTCAGGGCCTGAGATGTTTCTCGCTGGCTAGAGAAGGAAGGAAAGGCCATGGAGCAGTGGGAGAGAGCAGAGGGGGATGACAGTTTTTTCTGCAGCTGAATTACCAGGGTTTTGAGGTATTGTCAAACCCCAATGGTGGTGAGGGTGTCTGTCCCCTAATTCAACATTACTGCAGTCTATTACAGGCTGGACTGAGGCCACTAACTCGTTTCATATAACCAACGTAATGTGGACATCACGTCTGGTTACATGAGTAATGTGATGGCCAGCAGGAGCCTAAAGGTAAAAGGTTCAGTGACATTTTATTTTCTCTCTGAGTTCCTGGAAAGATAAAATGCAACTAGGAAGCAAACATCTGAATGAAAGAAATCCAAGTGGTATTTATGGATTTTTTTGCTAGGCAAATGCCATTACTAAAACAGACTCTCAAATACATGAAATGCTCTTAGGGCCCTCCCTGTTCCCCCAAGACTGTCTATTCATTGATGTATGCCTGTGTGTGCTTACCTTGTTAAAACCACCCCAGCAGTGTGTTGTTGAGCTATGGAAAATGTAAGTCTATGGGAAGCATTCAGCTCTGACTCATTATCTGTATCTAACCGCAGGATCATGAGCAGACACAGAGAGCAACTCTCACATCAGCACAAGTAGCCTACAGCATTCTTTTCCTCTGTAATTTTGTCATGCGGCATATAGTTTTGTTTGATTTTTCATCCCAAACGTGATTACTGTAACACTATAAAGTAACCTGGTTGCTCTCCTCCACATCTCTGCACAGAATTCATGAATGAGCGAGAGAGCATGGATGAGAGGCAGGCTCTTTGGCAATGTCCTTGTTAAGCTGCTGGCAAATTGCCTTGCTCAGGATGAGGAACAGCAGCTGAAAACAACCAAACACCAAGTCTCCATCATGATGCCTCAGGACTGCAGTGCTGTTGCTAGGGACCCTGCTTGCAAAGTGCCATGGTTGAATAAAGTAGGTCAAGAAAATTACCATTATAATGAGATTCGCCTTGCTGTTCTCTAGCCTGCCCCCCACCTGGCCCTGCGCCACTGTAGGACCTTCCTCATTGCTTGAGCTTGACTTCCTCCACGCTGGCCCATCTGCACAGAAATGGCAAGAAATTCCGTTTCAGCCTAGCCTTCAGCCTGGTGGGAAAGACTCAGAGCTTAAAGAAAAAGTGGACCTGTTGGGTGGAAGCCCCCAGGCCGAGAAGAGCCCACAATTCCCAGGTGAGCCCTGCAGGCTATTGCTGTCTCATCCGTCAGGTAGCCGCTCTCTGGTATAGGCTCAGTACTGAAAGGATGGATTTAAGGATGAATGTATTTAATGTGAAGCCCTGATTTAGATGCCCCTTAAGATATACACCTGTCTTGCTGTTTCTCTTTGGCTGACCAAGCATCTCCTTCTTCACTCCCTGGGACCATTGAATATTTTTTGTGGAGGTGCCTGATCTTGAAACACCATCCACCAGAAAGACAGGCACATATTTCTGTGAGAATATACTCACTTAATGACTTAACACTAAACATCTAACCTAGGAGGCCCCAGATGCGACACATCTGCCCTATTACAGCCTTACTGGTACAAACTTGCTTTATGACTTAGGTCAATTTGCTTAGGGGCTGCCTTACGAATCAGGGAGGGTTCAGGACCAACACAATATACCCAGAGGACCAACCAAGAAGAGACTCTTAAAGGCCCTGTGAGCCAGGAATAGGGCAGTTCCTCCTCTGCTCCCTCCTGGGAGTAGACTTGTTAGCTGGCCTATATCATCACTGCAGTATTATCTCAGTAGTCCAGACAGTAAGAAGTGTTTTGGAGAGCAAGTTGGAGAGTGGTGCCCTGGTTTGATTCATTTCTGCTCTTCCCATTTGGAGAACAAAGATATGTTCTCTCTGCTCCTGCGCTACTACTCAGGAAGACTAAGATCGGGTTGTTTGGTCTATGGCACAACCCAGCCCTTAATCTTACCTTCCTAGCCAGCCATGCCTGAGCATTGCTAAGCAAATGACCCAATCCATGACATTAAGAAAGAAATTGCTCCTGTCTCCATTCTGTCACCCAAATGAAACTATTAATAGCTACTTACTTAATAACTATGAATTAGATAATGTTTGTATAGTACTTACCTACCAAGAAGAGCTAGGAAGTGTTAAGGGTTTTAAAAAAAAGCTAAATTGGAAAATTGCATAAAAATTAACTCCTGTGAAAACAATAAACCTTTTATGCTTGTACAATGACTTTTTATTCTTCAGCAGTGTTGCTGTTGTTGAGCTTTTCCATTTCCTTCATAAATGCCAACTGTCTGATGAGAAGGCTATATACTATGAGTGCTGGTGATACATAATCTCTATCTTTATCTCAGAAAGGTCTTGGGGGGAGGGAGAGGTAGTCGTATGCCCTCTGATAATAGCAAAGCCCAAAGTGAGAAATATGATTACACGTGTATTTTTGTCATCCTTTTGCCTGAGGGCATAGACAATATTTTGGATCTCTCTCTCTTCTTTTCATGTCAAAAAGAAACAGATGATGCTAGTCAAGTACTTTCTTTGGTGCCCACCTCTTTATTTGCAAAGACTGCACGGGGAGTGCTATTTCCATGAAAGCAGCAGAAGCAAAACAGAATCAATCACCATCTTCAGAGATCCCTAAGTCTGCCTTCCCAAAGGGGTTCATGCTAAATATCACTGCTTCCATTTCCTCTGATGGAGATTCTCACTATTTTTTCTTTATCGGTTCTGGTTTTCTCCTCACACAACCATTCTGGAGAACAATTCTCAAAACTTTGCCTTTGCCAGCTGCCTCAGGGAACCTTCCTCAGACCATCAGCTCCATTGCTGCCAGGATGGCTGGTGAGCAGTGATTTCCCAGGACATCTTACCATGACATAAGGGCCTACATAACTGCTCCATTTGATTAGCTCAAAGCCCCAGGACATGGTACAGCTGTTCCCTATAAGCAGGTACGTAAGTGTAACCAAAGACCTGGTTCACAGCAACCATAATAAGCTTTCAGCATAAAAGGAGAACTCCAGGAAAGAAGAAAAAGGCTACAAGTTTCAAAGTACCAAGTTTACAGCTAGAACAAGAGTCAGACGGCGTCTGTTGTGCTCTGAGACTTTGTCATCTTGTTTTATTTTATCTCACAGCAGTTGCAATTGTCCTTTGATTCTGACAGGCTATTGTGCTATTTTCCCATGAGTTCTATTTGGATTTATACAAAGGGTTTCATTGGACCAGGTTTCTTATGTATGTTAAAGTGTTCCCTGGTCCTGCTGTTATTTATGTATTTCTTCTCCAGGTTTTTTAAGTACCTGACAAGAGGACTCCAGTTACTGTTAACTGTCCTTTAAGATACTTCTTTGACAGAAATGCCAGTTC
Organism: Mycteria americana; assembly: GCF_035582795.1. Classification (NCBI taxonomy): domain Eukaryota; kingdom Metazoa; phylum Chordata; class Aves; order Ciconiiformes; family Ciconiidae; genus Mycteria; species Mycteria americana. The sequence goes on along the minus strand of NC_134366.1, from coordinate 44,123,928 downwards.
CAATCAGTTCCAACAACCCAATAGTGAAATCAACCTTGTACATGTTCCCCATTTTGACCCTGTCCAGTGCTGCTCTCCTCATGAACTATGCCCTGTGCTCATCTCCTGAGGACGAGGACAATTTCTTTAAGACCTGCAGGAAAACAGCACCAGACGCCCACGCTTTCGCATTTCAAAATACTCCACCACAGGTACTGCTGCTGGCTACAGCTGTTGCAATGGCAAGGACAGCAGGAGAATATAGAAGGTGCAATTGTAATGTGTAATTTCCTTTGGCACCCTACGCTTTCTTGCTATTCTTTTCAAAGCCAGGGCATATTACACAACACATTCACTTCGTACAATGCTGGCAAGAAATCTCCGTATTCAACAGTCGTTACTGGTGATGAGTTCTAATCCAGCTGCTGGCAGAAGATCCTGGGGACAGAAGAGAGTGGTCCTAAATTAATAAGGGATTTTAGTAATGAAATTAACTACCAAAAGTGCCGTCACTACCAGTGATAGGAAACAGCACTTCCCACTGCTCCCCAGCCATTCTACTCCATTGCAGCTGGCAGTGCAAAATAATCTTCAGAAATACTAGTGAAAGCAGGGAATTAAGGAGTCCTATATAGTGCTTATAGCCACAGACTCTCCACAGGAGACAAACCAGGCCAGGAGACTTGTCAGAGACAGGAGATGGGGCAGCCCTTTGCTGCTGTAAGTCCAGACGAACTGCTGGATCAGGGTGCAAATTAGAACATCTTCAGGCTGGAAATCAAAGCAGCCTTGAACGGCTTCTACATATAAACACCTTCTTAGCATTAGCTAGGGCATGAATAAGACCAACATCCATAAAGAGGAGAGCCTCTCGGCTGGGTCAAAGTCCTGCCTGCCACATCTGGTGTTTCATCAGAGAAACAACTCTAATCCACTAACTCTGAACTCATCACGTGTAAGGGTTGCCATGGGGACATGCTGAGATTGTGCCATTTTAACATTTCTCTTCCAGATTCCTCAATAAAGTGACTATGTAGGCTTCTAGGCAATAAATATGCATATAAAAATGTGAATATACAAACCAACCCATCAAGCAACTTTGAAGCTGCAATATACCCCCATCCTGGCAGACTTGAATATTAGCTGCTATTTGCACAGTAGCTGTGGAAGCGTTCACTGTCCCCAGACTCCTCTCTGCCATGAATGCAAAAAGGAAAAATGTTTGGGTGAATGGCTCATAAACGCAGCTCTCTTTCACAGTGGGCCAAGACAGGGAAGGAGGGAGCTGTGAAATGTTTAAGAGAAGCTTCTGAACATCATCCGTAAAGCTCTACCTGTGCTTTACTTATGACACCTTTTCAGCAGACTCAAATTCTTTAGTCTATAGTAAGATGACAGAATTGATGTAAAGAGCAGTAATCTAAACATCCTGCTGAACAGGTGGGAGGAAGGGGAGACAAGCCTGAGAGCTTACCCAGAAATGCTTGTGGCTTCTCAGTATTCAGCCTTTTTTCCTTGCCAGGCTTTATCTGGGAGAGGATTTACTGAAAAAAAAAGATCAGCAGGTAGGAAATGAGGGATAAGGCAGAGAAAGATGGCAAAGAGGCAAGGAAAAGTGCTGCAGTTAACATTAGCTGATGCAGCATATGATCCATGTCCTGTGACAGGAATAGGGCTGAGTGACAGTACAGCAAGTGACTCTCCCCCCAGCATCCATGTCGCTGTGAAATATGACTCTGCCAGGACTTCAGGTATAAAGAATGGAGGAGCCTTCTGGGGAAAATTAATAATACCACTGGAGTCAGTGAAATTTCTCCAGGGATATTGTAAGGCAAAACGGTGCCTGATGAGGATGTCCTAGCTAAGTGGAAAATGGTCTGTGTTGATCCTCAAGCTCAGAAACTGAAGGTATGCTCACATGGCAGGCTGTGCTGTGGCACAGAGCTAGCAGAAACTCAAATCTTCATGGCAGCTTCAGTGCCCCTCAGCTGCCCTCCAGCGCAAAGTCTTGAACTCTCCATGCTGGCCTAGCCTTGAAGCATGTGTGGCAGCATCTTGAGAACGTCTGTGAAGGGAAACCTGATGCATGTCCCCCTTCCCACCGCTACCCAGTGCCCTCTGAGCCATGGCCGCTCTGGAGATGCCCACTCTGAGTTATGCATTGGGGCAGTTCTGCTGGCGGCAGAAGCTGGTGTAAACCTGCCTTTAAGTCTAGGGGTCAAGGCAGGGTGACTTTAGGAAATGCTTTCTGACTGTCCTTCTTCCCAAGGGATGGTTCTGAGAATGAAATTGAGAAAAACCTCCAAGCCAGAAGGAAGGAGGATATACAACTATGCTACTTCGTGCATCCTGCTTATCAGCACTCTGATAATGTAATCTTGTAGATCCACTTCAATTTTTAATACGTAGATATTTTTAAACAGGTATTTAAATTGTTAAGGTGAGCCTAAGTCAGGTGAATAAATATTTGGCAGGTTTTTGATGGTTGAATGGGATTAGAATACAAAATGTTCTTGATAAATTGGAGAAGCTTCCTGGAAAAAAATCAAGATGTTTCTCAGCAGGGATGAGTGCAGTGTACTACACCCAGACAGGCAAAGTCAACTAGGCAAATGAGTATACACTGAGCTGGACACCAAGTTTTAAAATAACATCTAATAATTACGATGGATGATAATGTTTGCATGAGTCAATGCTATTGGGAAGGGAAAACACCACCCTGGATTATAAAAAGAGGAGTAAAATCTCAAAGACACTCTACTGGTAAGACCTCAGCTGGAGTAGTATGTCCAGTTTTGGGCAAAACACTTCAAGAATGATCTGGAGCAGCTGGAGAGTATGAAAAAGAACAACAGAATATCAGAATATCAGAAGTCTAAGAAACATCACCAGTGAATACAGATTGAGCTAATTTGTGCTTATCCCAAAGGAAGCCTTAAAATATATACAAGGCAATTGCAAAGGGGAAGGGAACAACTTATTATTGCCTGTTTAGATAAGACATAATGGGCCTAAATTGCAACAAAGAAGATTCAGAGGCAAAATTAGGAACTATTCTATGTCACTAAGGATAATGGGGCACAGGAATAGATATGATGGGTCTCCATCACTAGAGCCTTTGTCTAGAAATTATGGAGTCTTTTGAAGGGTGGGATAGGAAGGGAAGACATGTAAATAGGTCTGATCTGCTTTTTAAGCCATCGGTATATTTTATTGGGCAATAATTCTCTCTAAAAGGTTCTTCATTTTGTTTTTACATAGAAATATGACATAGAAAAATGAAGAAACCAGAGACGCAAGAGGTTTTCAGCTCAAGTGTAGGTGGGTGCCTATAGGTGTTGTATGAAGACAAAAGAGGAGCAATTATTGCTAGCTGAGTCTTGCCACTCTCTAGGGGAACCGTGTAACAGTGCAATTACGGCAAGAGTGAAATACCAGCATGACCTGAACAGGCTCATTATCAATGAAATCTCAAAATGGCAACATCAATTAATAAAATGCACCATGCAGTATGAAATTCTAGCATGAATTTAAGCTAGCCAGAGGGGGGAAATAGAAAGTAAGCAGGGTTCTTTGATTCACTTTATCTGAGGAGCCAACATAATCTTTTGACATATGATAAAGCAAAGACTCTACCATCTGAAAAATATTTTACTGTCTTGTGTGTGTGGTATGTTTATTAACACATTGGGTTGGTTCCGGTAATAAAGTAATTCAACAGATGAAATTATATTAAAGCAACTCCCTTATCAATGAGAATTAATCCTCCACATCCGACATTTGCAGCTAAGGTGTACAAGGACGTAGTGTGATATGGCAATGAGAAAACACACTGGCTGGAGCTAAAAATACCATAACCCACTCTTGAAAGTTAGCTCTGAGATGAAAAATTACCCTTTTAATGAAGTGAGAAGCATATATTTGACTATCAAACATAACATTGAGTATTTGCTACTAAAGAAAATCCAGATGTCACTAATAATACGTATTTTTTCTCCATGAACTCTAGTACTACATAGGTAGAAAGCATAAAAACCAGTACAGTGAAAAGATTCCTACTAGCTCCAGTGCCTAACGGCATCAAAGGCCAGACCAGTGAAACAGCACTAATTCATGCTAGATACAGCAGCTGGGATCAAGACTTCAGCACGCCAAACTGAGTTGCTGGTTTAGAGACTGTGAATCAAGGAATGGCAGTACAAGCAGTATCCGTAATGCCTCACTGAGCTTTCCAGGTTTACAAGTCAGCTTGATCTAGTAGGGAAAATATATCATGGCTTTATCCACAAAAGCAAAAACATCAGTGTATGGTTCGCTGCCCTCCCAGCTACCTTAGCAAGGGAAATTAGTTGCATCCATGTGCCCTTTTAGTGTTTCCCAATAGGGTATCGTATTAGACCACATAGGCACCAAAAAACATACTTGCTCAACAACAGTTTCTTCAACACCAAAGCACTGTGCTGATGGCAGAAGGACTGACCTGCTGTGAACAACACCAGTGGGTAGCAGCACCATGCACGTCTCCTGAACACAAGCCTACGCAGGGTGGCACGCCCTGGTTAAGCATCATTTGGACTGCGAGCCCTGCGGACCAGATATTCCCATTTCTTCAGTGACTCCCTTTGTGCAGCAGCTTTAGCAAGGGAAGTCCAGGCAGCTGCGGTGCTGCCAGCTCTCATGACACATCGCACTTTCATAGTCACCAAGCTGCTGTAAATTGATTCTTGTTTCTTCTTTTTAACATAAAATGCAGTTTATCTCTCAGAGGAGGAGATTTGTGAAAAAGAAGAAAACAGTTCCATATTTAACTTTGGTCACAGAAAGCAAAATTTTAATTTGCAGTTCAAAGCTACCTATTAGTGAATGGTACCCAGAGGAGGAAAAGCATGCAGCTGCCTGAAAGGAGTCCGGAATTCAAATAAAATGTTTCCAGGTAAGCTAGGCCAATTTATCATAATTACTCTTAGGTGAGCGGACCAAAACCTATAATTTGGGGACAGCATCCTACAACTATTATGCGTGTAATCAGATAAATACTGTAGGCCTGGACTGAGGCTCACTTTTCAATAAGTGCCATAAATAAATAAATAAGGCAAAACATTGTGGCTTTTTTTTTTCCCAGAAAACACTTTTTCTTCCCATCCAGAGACATAATTTCATTGAAATTCAGACATGCAGAAGCTCCATTATCAATAGCAGCAATGCTGCCTTTTACGAGCCCTTTTAGAAAATACTTGTGTGTCCTAGATGTGTAAAATAAATTTTCAAAAGCAATTTATGCCACTGGGAATTGGCTGTCTAAAGACCTTTGAGGATTTGGGGTTTAAGGCCAGATTTTTGAAGCCTCAGGGCTTAGGTCACATTTTTGAAGGTAAAACTCCAACACCAATCATTGAAACAGTATTGGAAGTTCTACATTTCATTTCTTAAATCACTCCTGTCTCCTTAAAGAGTTGCACGATTCTGATGTCCGGGTTATGGTTGGACACGTTACTTCCAGGAAATCATTAGCTGAGGTTTCCCCCGCAGGGAGGTTGCCCTCAGTTCTCCTCGCAGGGGAGCTGGCAGGGGCCGGCTCGCACTATGGGCAGTTGGCAAGTGCCTCTGGCTCCGACCGCCAGAGAGGAGGACACAGGCTTGGCCCTGCAGCACGTCAGAGCCCCGGGAAGCCGTGCTGCTGCTCTCCTGTCAATTGTAATTCAGCCTTACTGACATACTGTCGATGCGTCTTTTCAGCTCCACGGACGTATTGCTAACACACAAAACTGCTCTGCTTCTCCCCCATACGGGTTATCAGGGCTGTACAGGGAGGAAATCACACGAGAAGACACAGGCACAGCATACAGGAGAGCAGCCTGTATCTTCTCATGGGCAGTTGTTGCTCCCTCGTCCTGTTGTACAGACCACGACACATGCATATCAATGGTGAATCCACAGCGCTGGGTACGATGAAGTAAAGAAACGCACATGCTAGATGGCAGCACATTCCTTACAGCATGTCCTTCTGACATAGGGAACAACCGTACCACAGCAGAGGGAGCAAACCTGGACCGCTTTACTTTGTGCTTATCAAAAATCCAATCAACAGAAATCTACAGTCACTGTTGAAAACGAAATTACAGTTGAAGGAGTAATATAAATGTAGGCTACGCCGTTGGCCATGGCAAATTTTTTTTATTCAGATTGTCCAGTTTTGCAAGGAGGGTTTATTGGATTATCTAGTTTCACAGAATTTGCCCCATTTAATTTTGTTACAAATATTAAGAGAACCGGTCCCTAACGTCCTGAGGCAGGGGGAATGGGAGTTACCATTTGTTCATCCAGCTTTGATGAACACTGAGTAGTTCCATTTTCATACTGCAGTGGTAACACTTCAGCCAGCATTATAACCAGGAGAGCTGATTGGCAGGCATTTAAAATGAAGGATTATCTTGTGGTTGAGGCAGAGGAGCAGGACTCTGGAGACCTGATTTCTGTTCTTTGATCAGTCACACAAACCCTGCATGACACTGGGCAAGCCAATTAATAGCTCTCTGTCTCCATTCTTCAGCAAAAATTGAGGGGAGGAATGGTTTTTTCTTTCACTTTTCCTCTCTTTTCTCCACATAGACAGCCAGCTTTGCAAATGGTTTCTTACTGACTGATAGAGTAAGGACCTGACTTCTGTTCTGCCCCTCAGTGTTTCCAAAGTACAAAACAAAAAATCCTTTTACATTTTCAGGATCTGTTTTTACATGAATACTGAACAGTGACCAAGTTATTTTCTATTTAAATTTGGCTTAGGGATTTCATCACCATTTTTCATTATTATAATTTGCTAATACCTGGCAATGGTTGTAAGCCTCAGAAAACACCTGAGAAAATGATTTTACAAACACGATCTGTAAAAATGTGTGTGAGTCAGAGATTGTTTTTATGGATCAAAGTAATAGTAGTAGTTTTGCTGCAGCCATGATGGTCAAAGGATGGAAGTAAAGCAAGTTTTCTAGAGAGGTAATATCTATTACTAGCACAGCTATATGAACTAGACAGCACAGGTAGGGTGCCAAATGCACAAGCCATAGTGCAAGTATACGCAGGTACACACAGTGCTCAGGTTGGGAATTCTGAAGTATCTATGGAAAATTCAGAGGTCCAGCCTTCTGCTCTCCTGCCCTCTTCTCCTTCCACAAAAAGTGCCAGCATCTGTGCTGAAATACCAGCAAATGGGCAGATGCCAGCTCTCTTCACACATTGCATCTGTGCACAGGACATTAATATATGAATAGCTATTACAGTGGTCAGAATAAGAGTTTGTTCTCATTTTCCCATCCCCACACCGCAGCTGACAGCTCAGCATTTGAGCTGCAGTGATGGACTGTGACTGCGCCACAGTTTCCCTTCAACTTTGCTTATACAAGACGCTGATTATTTGGACAGCTCAACATCAGAGAGGAATAATTTACTGCTCTGCTCCTCTCTGTATTGTATCGGTCCTCCTTTAGCTGCAGCTTACGTTACTGAAAAGAAAATCTATTCTTATTTTAATTTTCTGCATGCTTACAGGAGAGACTCATTGTTGCGGTTATGATTAAATAAACACCAACTTGGATCTGGGCCAGGTTAATAGATGGGTACCAGGCACAACAGCAGGAGAGGCCTAAGAACTTCTGTTTTTCAGTCTTAGGAAAAAAGCTTAATACAGCAGGGCATCAAACAACATGTTCACTTGTTCCTAGTTTGCTTGTAATGAAGTAACCGGACTACAGATTTGCATCTGGAGTCACACAGGTGCTCAGGTTATCCTACCTGTCATTGCACACCTGGCCCGTTAGGAGGAAACATCACAGCCCATTTGCTGTTCCTTCCAACAGTATTTCAGAGGAGCAAGCCATCTATAGAGTGTTTTACTAATGGAAAAGAAACCAAGCTATTGCTAATTGGTATGAACCTGTGGCCGCTATTCATGGTTAGATTTCAGCCTAATTTGACAATGGCCTTTTGCCTAATGTTGTTAAGTTTGCTTCCTGTAGTTTTGCATTAAAGGAAGGTAATGAAGATACAAGCTCCTTGGTGTAAATCATCAAAGACTCTGACTAGCAATGCGATAGCAAAAGGTAGATCCTTCCTCTCCTATTTTTTTCTTGTTCATATTTTGATGTACACTTAAAAATCTACATTTTTGAAAGTGGAAGGCTCAGTGGCCTGCAAAAATAAAGAAGTCTTCATAAGACACCATATTGTGTTTCGTGAGAAGCCCCTGTTGTATCGCCACTGGCATAATTCGGGAACAGTAGTCTGTAAAAAGATTTCTGAAGACAGCATGTGCAAACAGAATGGGACTGTGTGTCTGGAAAGCCCCTGCTGACAGCCAGGACTGAACTGCCCCAGCAGTGCTGGGCATGCACAAGATCTCTAGTCACCAGAAAGCTCCAAGACGATCTTCACTACGGGCTTTTTGTAACACCGTTGCTGAAACAGAGGGTGTAGGGTGTATTGCTTATTAAGGATTCATTTGTGTGTGCCCTTTAATGCATTGCAGTCTAGCCTGCTGTTCAAGCAAATGCATTTCACAGGAGTGCCTCATAAACAATCTGTACACACATTAGATGGGGAAATGGCAATGGTTTTGAAACTGAAGTGGTTTCATGCTGCATTATCACTGTCAGATGTGCTTTAAAGACCAGATCTTTCTTTGGCACTGCCAGAAAAAGTGAGTTTTCTCACTTACATTCTTCACTTGGAAACAGTGAGTTATTGGAGTCTCTGCTTCTCTTTTGAGCAGGATCAGCTTTTGTCTATTTTCTAGACTAGGGAGTACTTTTTCTGTGCTTCCCCAAGAGCTACGTTGCTCCTCAGTAAAGCAGCAAGGGATTTGGACTGATTGGGCAATTTGACTGCAACAATACTGTTAGTGCTAAACTGAAATGTTTCAGCTGTCCAACTAGTTTGCTCACTCTATCTAACTCCTTCTAAAGGTAAAAACCTAAACTGAAAATAACAACCCCAAAAAAGAGAAAATTGCAAAGTTGATTAATGTAGTTACTAGCTCATTAAAAAAAGTATTTTGTTATTTCAGAATTCTGGTCACCTATAGCAATTAAACGAGTATCCTGGATACCCTACTGTGATTGAAATGGGCTAACCTGATGTCATGTTTTAACCCCAGCCAACAACTAAGCCCCACACAGCTGCTCGCTCACTACCCCCCAGTGGGGTACCCAGAAGGGTAAAAGTCAGAAAACTTGAGGGTTGAGATGAAGACAGTTTAACAGGTAAAGCAAAAGCCGTGCACACAAGCAAAGCAAAACAAGGAATTCATTCACTACTTCCCATGAGCAGGCAAGTGTTCAGCCATCTCCAGGAAAGCAGGGCTCCATCACACATAACCATTACCTGGGAAGACAGACACCATCACTCCAAACATCCCCCCTTCCTTCTTCTTCCCCCAGCTTTATATGCTGAGCATGAAGTCATATGCTGTCGGATATCCCTTTGGTCATTGGGGTCAGCTGTCCCAGCTGTGTCCCCTCCCAACCTCTTGTGCACCTGGCAGAGCAAGGGAAGCTGAAAAGTCCTTGATTTAGTATAAGCACTACTTAGCAACAGCTAAAACATCCCTGTGTTATCAACACTGTTTCCAGCACAAATTGAAAACATAGCCCCATACTAGCTACTATGAAGAAAATTCACTCTATCCCAGCCAAAACCAGCACACCTGAGCATGATGCAAGAAATAAATGAATAAAACTTGAACAGTAACCTTAAGCTGTCCTCCTCCAACATGCTAAATTTCCTATTCCAAATGCATTTGTAAACATCTCCTATCTGTAAGGCAATTTTATTGAGGTTAGAAGTAGCTGAAGATCTGCAAATTGAGCATGAAGATACAGCTTTGTCCTTTGAGAGTTGCGTTAAATGATGAAGGTGAGTTAGTATTCAAACGCACACCATAAAAGCATTCAGGGTGCAGACTGCAGGAGCATTTTGAGTGTCCTAACTACTCCCACTGCAGGAAGCAATAACACTGACAAACTTGGAGCAAAATTTCGGCAGTTGTTGCTGACACCTAAGGCACTGATGATAGCTCTGGAGCTTGTCTATACTATTCCTATGGCCCATTATTGATTTTGTGTGTTTTGATTTCTGTATGGGAGGTCTTAAGTTTTTGACATGATATTGGAGAGTGTTTTGTGTGTTCTGTTGCCTACAGGGTCACCATAGGGTACGTGTCTGTTACACGGCTGTCAGTGAAGAAACAAACTGGACCCCCTGACACAGCACATGTTTCCAGCCCTGTGTTCCTAGATATCCAGGGCAGTGCCAATATTTTTTTAAATCCTTTCCACATATGTTATGAACAGAAAGTAATAAACAACACAGATGTCTGTGATTTCTTAAATATTGTGCAGGCAAAATGCTAGACTTTCCTTCCTGATCTTCACACCCTACTTAGGCGATGCTTTTGCTTTAATCCGTGGCAGTTTTGACTGAATAAGGGCAGCAGGATTTGATCCCATGATAATAATATAAAAATCTGAATTTCAAACAAGGTGTATGCCAAGAAAACTCACAGAAATCCCTTGTACCAGGAGTTTATAATCTTTTTTTGTAAAGGAAGAACAACATGGCAGAGAAACAGACTGTCAGATACTTTCACAGTCGGTGTTTCCAGTACAACAAATATTCATTTTATACAATGGAGTACAAAGCTATGAATCATCTTGTATGTGAAGTGCAAAATCAAGAAAAAGTCATGAATATAGACAGTTACATGTTGTAATCTCAACCTTCTACCAGTTCTATTCAGATTCACTCCTAGAACTAACTCCCAGGTTAGTTTCATCTTCGATGGTCTAACTTTTTTTTTAGTGTACAAGGAATTTCTAGTTAAATAACACAACTCTGTTATGGGTTTATTAGCTATGATTTCTTTATTTCTATCTATCTGACTTTAAGTGTTACAGCAGTTACAAGCCACACAAAGCAAGAACGAAGGCATTGCTGTAACTGATCAAAGCCCAGTGCTCCATGTGCTCCATTGCCTTATCACCAGTAACTAGTAGTTGCTGTGACAGGGAAAGGCACAAGAAACCCTGATGACTGAAAAACTAGAGAAAGATTCTCTCAGTTTTGATGGAGACAATGCAATAAAGTTATTTTGTAGGCTGCATTGGCTATCAGGTGGAAGCAAGTGACAAAGGCCACAATCAAGACAGGTCAAGAGGAGGAACTGAAAAAAGTCAAAAAGACGTCAGTTCAAAGGGTAAAATGGATGGGAATGTGGTCCAGGATCATTAAAACAGGTGTCAGAACAACAGGGCAGGCTCCAGGAAATGAGCGGGCAGAGCAAAAGCAGGATCATGCAAGTAGACTTTGCCTGCACTGCCACTTAATTGGTATCTAACAGCGAGATCCAGACCTGGGCAGAGTAACCCCCAAGCAGCTGTTGCCTGTGGGGCACTTCAATTCCTGCAACCTCATACTTTCTCACCCTCTAGAGAGGCTGGTCTGTAACCAAAAGCCTCATGAAACTTTTAATATTTGTTTTTTTCTTCTGCCAGCCCGCCTTCTTTCTTTTTTTTTTTTTGAAGTTGTATAATTCTCCCTCGCGTTTCCTATAGGAAAATAGCATGCTGGGAGGGTTTTTTTTCTTAAAAGGAAATTATCTTGCTGACATCTCCTTGACATTTGAAGTGAGCCATCCGACCACAAGGCATTCCTGCGTGAGGACCCCGCAGTGGGATGCAGAGGAGAGGAGCTCTCTGCTCCTCTCCTGCAGTGGCACCAAAGCTGGGCTGCGGGTCCCACGCTGTCTCCCCAGTCACGTGCGTAAAGCCACCACGTACGCACTCAAAGACATAAGAAGGCAGACTCTCTGAGAGTTCCCAGACAGGTAGCACACATCAAGATTTCATGGCTGTGACAGAGACAGCTGTTTTTAAAATCAGGATTATGATCCAAATGCAATTTTTAGGATGAAATCTTGCTTTTCTATTGATCGCAGCATTAAAGCCTCAGTCGAGCACAAGATGTGGAGGGTAGTGTGTGTTCCTGAAAATGCTGAAATCTTTACAGGGGCTGGGCTACACAGAGGTGCAGGAGGTGCCAAATCAGGATTAGCGTTTTAATCTGTAATTACGAAGGAAAGACAAATAATATAATAAATTTTCTTCTCTGTGCATGGGTGTGCACACATACGCGTTTCCCTTCTGGTGAGTAAATATTACACCCTGACTTTGGGCCATCATTTGCCATATGATGTGTGAGAACATTTTGTTGCTCTCTTTTAGGATTTATTCCTATTTGGAAGAAAATGGAGGTTAGCTGTGAGCAGTGCAGCGCTGCTGACAAATCTGCTAAGCCAAGTGCTTTGTTCCTCATGAGCAAGTAAGATGAAGTAAGCTGTACAGAGTGGGTGCTGCAGGCTGAGGCCCTGAATAGATGGCTGTTAAGAAAACTATTCATTTGAGCTTTTGGAAGCATTTCTAATGGGGGCTGCCCCTGTGATTCATTGCTTCTCTTCTAATCTCTCTCACCTGCAAGTCACCAATCCATCTGGCTGGCGGCAAACTGAACTGTAAATCTCATAAGTAGCCTGGCTTTTGCATTCCCTGGTTTGCCCTGAAGTTGAAGATGCTTTAAAACACTTTTTTTAAGCATTTTGGAAAGGACTAAATATGTCATACTAAATAATCAATGGAAAACTTTAAAAAAAAAAAAAACAAAAAAACCCACCAAACTTTTTTCTTCTTTTTTTTTTAATTTTGAAAACATAATTAAAAGCTCTTGTTAAGTTTAGTGTAAACCATGTGAGAAAATCTTTTTTTGTCATAGGCATGCTGAGCATCAGCCAGAAGGAAAGCTAATGGGCTAGGAAGAGTAGCTATGGAGATTTCCATCTCTAGAAAGGCAGTGTCAAGAATTAAGGCTTATGGTTATGAGTAGAGCTAACCAGAAATTGCCTCATAAAGCATAATTTTGTATGTTTATTTGTAAGCTATTCCCCCAAACCAGAAACTTTTTGGAGAACCGCTCAGTTTTGATGAATTTTGACACTGGTGGGCAGGATTTCTTACTGCCTATTAGCTCACTAAGGTGGTGCTCAAGGCTTGGCACAGGAACCTTGGGGAATGTGGATTTCACGGGTTTCTCCAGGCTCTGTGGCAACTCTGCATTGCTTGGCAGCTGCCTCATCTGGAAGCCCTGAAAGCCTGACTGGAAGCAGTGCATTTGCTTTAGGAAAGCTTCACAGGTCTCCTGTGCTTCTGCCAAGGGTGAAAACCACAGGCTTCCTGCCGATACCCATCTCATTCCACCCAGAAACTACCAGGGGAAAACAGGTCATCGGGCAGTTTGTGTTTGAGCATTCCAAAACCACGGCTTTTGCATGTCAGCATGTCCTACAGATTGGAGACTCAGTGATTCAGCCAGGCTGACTGGTGAGCTGCCACATTTTCTGATCTTCAGGCAAATCTGTCACACCTAAAGGGAGCCCATCTGTATACGCTGATCATCCTGAAACAACATTTAACAAACTAACTACTATTCCTGCAACGCAGAAGATGCTACTTCATTACAAATCAGAGCCAGAAGCCTAACAGAACAAACATTCTTGGTGAGGAATCTCATCATTTCAGTTTGTGAAATGTTACACAACAAAGTAATAATCGTGGCCTTCCTTGAAGGACGGTTAGGTAACAAACACATTCATTAAAGCTTAGTTGAAGGAGCCTCTCAGACATCAAAGACTTCATCTGCAGGATTCAATGATTCTTGCAAAAGTGACATTCAAGACCTCTGGATATTTTTAAATATCATACTTACTATTTTTTCTCACAGAAGAGGAAGAAAATGTACACAACAGTACCCATTACTGCTTCACTACATCTGCTTTTCGGTGATCTCAAGTTAAAAATGCAAATATTCATATAAAAACCCCATGAAACTATGTACACAGATTAAACATGTGGAAAAAATTATAAACAACAATATTGAAGCGTGTGACCAACACCTGACACCACAGCAAGGATTTCCTTTAAAATTCAAAGACCTGTGAGACTGCACACCTCAGCTCTTTTCAAAGGAACCTAATGTCATTAGATGCCAACTTCACTCATCCTCTTCCTATGGCTTTCATCTACCCCTGCCTGAGTAGCAGCAAAAGAAACTCATTTTTTCTTCTGAAATAGCTCATTTTCTGCTGAAACTTAAAAGACTGCATATGGTATGGGATTGATAACACCCACTCAGTAGGGAATAGGTCTTCCCCTGCTGGCAATGCTGTGGGAATACTTTATAGGTAGGACAAAGGTAATTTATCAAGAGGGATATCCACTTGTCATAGGAAAAGGGTGTGAGCATATGTGTGAGGGAGAGGATTGTGAGCCAGTTCGGCTCTCCCGCTATCTTACTGTCCTCCCCCTGCCATGTAGCCGGGGCAGCATGAAGGAGTGTGCAGGGAGAGAGGTGCCCACCCACCGCCGGTTCCACCTTCTCCCTCTAACCAGTCAGATGGTGAAGGCAAAAGGTTTTGTTAACATTTTCTCTCTTTCTCATATTCAGGGGGACAAAGAGGATCAAACAGTGAAAGGGCAGCCTCTTTCCAGCTTGCCAAGGACTGTGGTGCAGGAGCTATCCCAGGCTATCACTTGTCAGCCCTTTCTGCCTGATAACAGTAGGATTTATGAATGAAACCCTTGGAGGAAAAACCCAGAAGGACTATGCCTGTTATTTGACAATATTTTTCAGAGAACAAAGAGATTTTTTAAAATAAAGCACTCTATATATGCCACATCACCAAACACAGATGCCACAAGGGGAGTTGATAGCTAGCAGTCTAATGAGCTCCCTGATAGTTATCCGACTGGTTAGGTTATTAGCAGCAGGAGTGTCCTGGTAGCTCCATCACTGCCACTCACACTGGGGAAGGGAACAGAAAGAGGAGAAAAAATGAATGGGAATTAGAGAATGAGAACATAGCCAGGGGCTTAGAAAAAGACCTTTAACAACATGGTCATTATATTAGAAATCTAGAAGCTGCTTTAGGCAGCACTTCAACAACTCATAATAGCAAAAAAAGTAATATAAAAGAAAGATAAAGCCTTTTGAACAACACAAGTCTTTTCTTTCCATTCCTTGAATGGACAAAATAATGTCTATTTAGTAGTTTTCCTGCTGGCTGGAATCATATCCTTTCCTTGCAATACACATAGCTTATTGCGGTTCAATTTTTCCCAGAAACTATGAGACAGAGCAGCATCCCATTATTCTAAGTGCAGCAAAAACACAAAGCAAAGAAATATTGTTGCCCCACAGTGTTAATAATCTGAGGAGATAAGATAAAGGGTGGGAGAAAAGAATTATGAGAGAGAAAAAAGGGAGGGGGCATACGTCTAGCTGCAGTTGTGACTGCAGGCGGGAGGTGTATGTACTATTATGTCTGGTGCTACTCAGGGAGAAAGAGAGCAATGAATCCATACCTTTGATTAGCCCAGCTTAACAAAGACACAAAATGCTGAAAGAAAATAAAACCTTCCTGAAATCACACATGCAAGACTGGAGTTTATCCTCCACAGAAATACTAAAAGTAAAATGAAATGCCTTGGAGCACACTGCATCAGTTTGGGAAAAAACCACACAAATGGAATCTGAGAGTTAATCTGGAAATGATTTTTCTATGCAGATTTGTTTTTCACTGGAAGGCACTTGAGCAGTTTTTTAAATCTGTTTTAGCTACGCAGAAAACATCTAACAAACCAGAGGACTAATTTTTCATCTCCTGAGCTGGGGGCACTTACCTAAAAAAACAAAGTTCACAGACAATTTATCTTCACAGGTGCCTGGAAACATAACATGCTTCAGCACTTTGATGCCTGCTGGGTCTTCCAGGAATGTGAGAGCTATCCAAGAGAAGAACATTGTATGCCAGAAATAATGCTCCAAGGAAGCTGCTTGCGGCTCTGTTGGTTCATTTTCTCTAGGGTAATGCCAGCACTTCCTCCAAGGTACTGTAGTTCACCGAATAGCTTGAGAGAAGCCCACGTTGCAGAAATCACAACTACCCTCTGACAATATTGGTCAAAGCCCATAACCACTCTGTTTCTCTTGTCATCTTCCACAACATAATGCAGTAGTAATAACATGCTCAAAGTGCCACAGGCACTGCCATCATTGTATTGCCACACTGACTACTTGTCTCTCTAAAGCCGTCCCTACAGGACATTTCATTACCAGTACTGTTTTGAAGTAGTGGAATGAAAAACATATAGCACGTGTTCTTCAGGGCCTTCAGGTTTTTTTCAGAATAAAATAAAGTTTAAAGAACCCTTATCCTCTTGTATGCAAATACTCCTGTTAGGGTAAAGGAGTAGTTTGCATTGCAGCACACAGAAAATGCATATGTGCCTATATATCTGGTGAATAAGAGTAGAAAGACTCTAAAGACAGAGAATAATACAGAGCAAAAAAAGCTGTTGAGGAAGGTGAGAATGGAAATCCTGGCTCAGAAGATAGAGGATATACAAATAAACTGAAGAAACACACTTCTGTTTCTTGTCAGACTAGTAAAAACAGGACGAAGGAATAATCCCATCGTGTTTGAGATGCACTGAGTGCATTCTTATGCCAAACACCCATTCAATGTTAGCAGGATTCAGCCTCAGGCTGTGCACTAGGAATACGGACAAAGAAAGGTACGTTTTAGTTCATTTTCTGTATACATATTCTTTTTCAAAAGATAGAGCTTTTCAGTAGTTTCTGCCCACCTAACTTTAGACGTTTGCTTGAATAGTCTATGTTGGAAATATATTTGGTCCTATCTTCCCTCATAGTGAAAGGAAAGACATTGGCTTGCCCAGAGTATGGTTAAGCTCTGCAGACACCTATGGGGGATTATCAAGGAAACCTAACCCACGTATGGCTGCATCTCAAAGGCAAGCGGAGACATTGGGCAGTGCATGGCATGCCTGGTCATCCTCACTATCCAGATGAGGAGACCTGTTTGGTGGCTTATATTGGTTTCCAACCCATGTATCAATATGCCAGGAAACAGGGGAAAAGAGGGTGGTGCACGTCCAGGTCTTGCCTGAGCAAACAGGGATGCAGCCTGGTTTCTCCCTGACCCACAGACACATCCTAAGCACCTAACCTGAATCTAGGGTAAGCACCAAAACTTGGGCAGCCAAAACTGAGTCTTTACGTCTAATCTGTATCTAGAGCAGCACCGCACCACTCCCTCTGGCACCCATTTCGCCCGCCTTAGGTAAGGATCTGTATCTACACCCACGTAAAGAGGCAGGGATTGAAGGGACTAGATGTGTACACAGTGGAAAAAACACAGTAAAATACATAAATAAAGTACATTGCCTTTCAAAATCTATTTTAAGACCTGTGTGGGTTTCCTCTGATCTTCTCACCCCCTCACCTTTTTCCCCCGTTAGCACAATTGAATGAAGAATAAAAAAACAACGCAAAATTTCAAACGTGTCATTTTAGCTGCCTGAAGCACGTTTAACTTGCTGTGTTTGTGGTACAGCTAAACAGAATCTGATCATGCCAAGCAGTCTATCATCATAGGTTACACCAAAGGATTAATTGAAGGTTTATGCTGCAGAGTGCTATACTATTCTTACAAACAAAAACCCGTTACCTCAGTTACTGAGGCTGTAAGTTTTTGAGTTCAGTGATTTGCATTTTTTATACACTTTTAGTGACTAAGAAGGGGGGTTGGAGCAAGCTTTAGGGGACTGTTATGCTGGAATCATTTTACATTTCATGGCAGAGTATTTATATCCTTCTTAAAAAAAAAAAAAGTAGAGGTAAGACTGAAGAACAAAACCCAAATCAATATCAATGCTGTGTTCAATGCTGCGTTCATTTTGTTCTCCTCCATCTCTATTCCTTCATCCCACACAGGCCTCCTGGCAGCCTTTCTTATCTGGATTCACAAAATAGGCTCCCCCTTATCACTTTCAATTTTTGCTTGAAGACTTGTTTTAGCTGCAGTGTCCACTATGTGTTAATCAACAAAGCCCATGGAAGAGAGAGCTTCTCTCCACTCTCATTGCAGCTTTCATGCTTCTTCATGCAGAGCCTTAGCTTTTTCTCTTCCAGTTGATGAGCCTGAAAACTCTTAAAGATGGGATTTTCTTATTCTGGGAGCTTATACCAGGCTGAAAATACCACCATCAGTGAACAGACCCTAATTATGGAGGTTATCAGTGAATGCTATTCAGAAAACTGCTGAAATCATCTTGAAATGTAATTCTACATTCACAGTTATTAGGCAGTGAGTTTGCAGAAGTCTGAACCATTTGTTGTTGCTTTTGCTGTGGTTGCTTGCTGCCTTATTTGATTGCAGATACAACTCAAAGAAGAGAGAATAAGCCCAATAGGATATTTGTACTTTTGCCTATGACAGACTCAGGCTACAGAAAGTCAGATAAAAATGATTTTGTATGAGCAGTTGCAAATCAATGCTATTGCATGCATTTGAAAACATACAGTTCCATTTCATAACTTTTGATCTAGGACAAGTTTGTCAACTTTTGAGTAAATTTAATTTGATGCACACTTCAGGAGAGGGAGGGAAAAATACACAAAGCTCTCTGGATTTTTTAGCATTTCGGCCTCAACCCCTGCACCGTTCTGTTCTTGTGCCTGGTTTGGGATAGTGACAGCTGAAGTAACACAGCTTAACACAGAAAGCTTAGTGTATGAAGGTATTTTCAAGAAATGAGAGTAGCCCGCAGGATTCTGTAGTAACCTGCCAAAGTCCTGATATGGGGAGACCTACACTCTAGCTCACGGGATAAGAGAGTGTGATCTGCTGCCAGGCCAGCTGGAGTATCCTGGGAAAGCTGAGCCAGCTCAAGCCAGGCTTAACACAAGGAGCAAGCCTCTCCCTTCCTCCAAGCCCAGGTTTGCCTGCAGAGAGGCCCACTTGCAATGGATCACCAGATTAACTCTGGAGGACCCAGCTGGAGAGGTGCTAGGCCATTGCAGCAGTGCTTGACATTGGGGCAGTTGAGCTTGTGAAGCACCTCAACTTATGCCCTGACCTCCACAGAACTTCACACTTTGCCTCTGCTCCTGCCATGGAGCAGAAGCAAGTGGTGGGACCAATCTTCAGCATCATCCCATTCATTTTGCCAGAGCAGTACTAAGCCACAGAATACAGCTAGTGGCAGCCTGCTCCTGCCAGTCTGCCACTAGCAATCACCTTGCTAAGGAAAACATCATTTGATATTGTTCAGGGTTTTCCAAATAAAACATATGCCATTCTGTTAAAAGAAATTACACCAGTGATTAAATAAAACCTGAACTGCATAATTACAATCTTGTCACTACTGTATAGAAAAATGGACCCCAAGTGCCTGCCGTAAGGTTATTGTATAACCCAAGTGCAGTGGGGATTTCCTAACCATCTAGTGTACCACAGAGGCAGTTTCCTGGGTATACAGCAATAGGTCATGGGAAAGGCCTGACTCTTGGGCACAATGATACCTGGCAGATATAATTTAGAATTTTCTAATAAATCCTGCATTTAGGACTGCCACCTGCCCAGTGTGCTGTATTAGTGATGATGGAGCTGGCAATGCTGGTCATCACTTTTGTGGCTTTTCTCCTGCAGAATCAATATTCAGAGACAGGGGAAGAAGAGCAATGTGAGTTTCTGGGAATTTGAGAATTACTTCTAGAGCATCACGACAAAATTAATGAGAGCCAAATCCTTGGTCATCCATGGCTACTCTGCCATTGGCTCGCTTCATTGTGAGGAAGATCATCAGGCCTAAGGAAGTTTGGGTCTGGCAGGGTAAAAACCAGTTATAAAATCTCACGGTGTGGATAAATGTGACTGGACTCAGTGCCACAGAGGCTGATTTGACTGCTAGAGCATGTTAGGATTAAGCATTGCTCACTAGTTCTGGCTGACGTGAAGAAAGGAAATGAAAATTTTAATGACTTTGAAATAATGGGAGGCCAGGAGTGATGAAAGTAAAAAGGAGGAACAGTAAATAGAAGTGGAGAATAGGAAAACTCAAAATGCCCTGGTCAGACTAATAGAATTGTGTAGATAAGTGAGTCAGGCAATTAAACATAACAAAATAATGAAATAGAGGAGAGAATATGAAATAAGAAAAAGTTGAAAGTTAAGGGGTTTTTTTAATAGAGGCATTATGATAAGTGCTTCTTCCTTTTAGTCTAGCATAAGCCAGGAGTAACTCTATTGCCGTTAGTGAGCAACATGAATGTCAGCAAAAAATTCAGATTTTATACCAGTGCAGCCTGTGAGCACATTTTGACTACTGTAACACAAAGGCAATTATTCGAACACAATGGAATGAAAATTAATTTCAACCACTGTCTATATTTCTGGTTGCTTATATTATAAAAAGAAACAGGTTTGTTACGTATGTGGAAAAGATAGAACTGAGAAAACTGAGGGATTTGAAATTACTAATTACTTAAAAACCAAAATCATACCAAAGAGAACAGAGGTGGATGCAGAGGAGATCCATAGTAAAGGCATGTGATTTGTACTTCCAAGATTTTCATCTTTTTAAACTAATACAAAGGACAATAATGATGCTAACACAAGATATTCTTGATACAAAGTAGTTAAGTGAAAAGAAACTGACATTAAACACATGGGTTCAGGGAGAGGAGAAAAGAGGGAAAGGCATAAGAAGGTAAGCCAGTTATGCAGGGGCCAAAAGCATTTTGATATTTAGGTAGATAACAAAAGTGTTGGGACTCCTTAGAAAAGCATTATATAGATAACAAGTTACAGCGCTCCACATGAGGACACAGTACCATGGAGCAGCTCAAAGAGAAGAGGGGGAATGTCGTGTGTTAGTACCGTTCCTATCAGAAGGGAAAGGACAAACCAGGGCTGGCAGAATTCATTAGGTCCTGGAAAGTAAAGTGGGTACCTCCTAACCAAAATCAGGGCAGATTATCATAATGCCTCCTCTCTGCTACTTTGCTCAGTAAAATCTGATGAATACAGACAAAAAAAAATCAAAAGACTTTTCATGCTATCCATTCTCAGACTGAGGGCAACTGAAAGAGGTATGAGTTGATATGAAATCTGGTTGCTCCAATTAATTTACCATGTAATATAGTGTTTTCCTCAGCTTTGAATTTACTGATAACATAAGTAAAGGCAATAGTAAATAATATGCTGTATAGCCATGAAAATAATATTTTCAGCTAGATGATCATCTACCGCCAAAATAATCTTTAATATATTCTGCAATTGTATTTGAAAGGTTGAAGACTAATGAGGTGAATTGAGCAGTTCTTTGATGTTATAAGTTGAAGACTCTTTCCAGAATCCCATTATTATTTTAAGGGCAAAATGACACGTCAATCAATGTATTCAAAACAAGACTGAACTCATCTGGCAGGCTAGCTAATTCCAGTATAATGCCATAGTTTATGTTCAGAGCAGTATTATGGAATAGACAATAGCTACCGTAAAGCTATTTGAGCTTTACTGAGCCAATTCACAAAACCTTTGCTGAAACCTTTTTTCGTAAATCTCCAACAAGGTTAAGTCAGAGTGACTTTTGCCCAAATATGAGTCTGAAAACAGAAAAAGAAATCATAGGTTTAAGATATAAGAATCAGAGAGAGAAAATAGAGTTATAAGCATGAAAGCCAGTCAAAGTCACCCCGAATTTGAAAGTGTTGGCTTATGCTACAGTGTCAAATTGAAGAATGATAGGATGGAAGAGAAACCAAATACTGTTATGTCTGGGAAGACCCTGGAGCTGATGTACCAGGGTATGCAGATTTGTCGAGGCAGTGGACTTGTAAGCTGTTAAATGAAAAAATGTCTCCATCCTCTTATGCAACTTCTTTGCAACAGGAAATGTCATTCAGACATCTTATGGTTCTCGCATAGTTTCAAATGGCCAGAGGTGTCACCTGCAGAAATCTAGGAGAAGGCCAATACAGTTATCTTTATCTTCCGGTCAGACCTATTAGGAATCATATGTATGTAGTGGCTTTGCACAGGTTCTCTGCTCTGCTTCAAATTTCTCCTGTACTGAATAAATCACACAAAGCATTGCTCTGAGAGATAACTCCTCCCTGTGTTGTTGCACCTTCTTATGAAAGCTTCAAAAAGATGCCAACATTTTCATATTTAGCACTCTGAACACCTGTATAAACCTAATTTATCCATTGCTGAAAAAGACTGTATCTTCTCTCTTTTTGTGATCTGAAAGTCTACACATCATTAGTATTTAAAGAATATGGTTGGTCCTCCCTCTTTAATAAGTAGCAGATAGTTCATTATCATGCACTGTCTGTGCTTAAATCTCTATCTGTTGCTCTCAAGATGACGTGTAAATATTGAGGAAATAAGCAGTAGAGTCACTTCCTTTCAGTCAGATCTGCTGATTGTAATTCATCCTTATCTCAACTGCTGTAGCACCCTTGCAATTAGCTGAGCATGATCTTTCTGCAAGCCAGTCCCTGTCCCAAAAGAGTTTACAGTCTAAATGGTCAAGGCAAAGAGAAGTGGATAAAAATACTCCTTATATACAGAATGAATAATCCAGTAGTGACAAATATAATTTGACTCCATGCTTTTTTTCTCTTTTTGCTTGTATGTATTAACGTGATTGTATCGGGGATGGCTTGTTCAGGAAGAGGGTAGAAGATCAAGCATGAAGGTTTTGGGAAGAGCTGGGGCAAACAGCCCATGGGCACAAGGGATGTAATGTTGAGGATGAACGGTCCAGGAAAAACCCAGGCAATGTTGGCATTGTCGTTGCCGATACTGTGCCACATCTCATTGGCTTCTTCTTGCAGTTTCTGCACGTGAAAAAAACATTTTAACTGCTAAAATAATAGCAGAAGCTATGGGTTCTGCAGTCTGGATTTATTCAGCTCTTTGCAAGCCCAGTTGAAAAAATGGAAATAATTGCTGAAAATGCCAGGCAAGAAGCCACTCTTCTCTCCACCAACAAAACATCTGCACGTCTGTAGAAAGGCTTTTGCACTCTTCGGCATGACAAAGTGGGAGATGGCAGATTGCAGAGTCTGTCCCTGGAGAGGACGTTTCCTCTGCAGTGACAGTGTAGAAGTAGTTTCTCTCACCGTAACATAGTACAGGGAGCATGCCCCACTCCCGAAAAAGCTGGTGCACCACGCTAGCTTGATGCAATGGGAAGAATTTTCTGAAAAGGACAAGCAAGTAAATTTTTCATAGTATATTACATTGGCACATTTTGCAAGAACTGCTGGTAATCACAACTAAGGCAGCAGAAGCTAAACTCTTCTTATAAAATAAAAAGTGAACAAATGAAAAATCAGGTTTGACTCTTCTGACAACACACCTTTTTCCATTTTGTAATAGATTTTCTGGACACTAGTGGACATAATTAGTGCCTTGCTAGACTATGAAAAATAGCAAATTCTCTCACACCACATAGGTAGAACAGTATTCAAGTGTCTGCTGCTATTTTTCCTTATGCTTTTATCAGACTGAGCATACTGTATCAACAGAATATCACAGCAGGCAGAAAGAGTGCAAAGTAGTTTTGTATAGACCTGCTAATATTTGTGAATCTGTTCCTTTTTTCCCTATTAAATAACAGTCCTGATGATTGTGCTTGGCAAAATTCTTTTTCTTTTACACTTTAAACTCATTAAATTTAATGAATGTATTAAAGGTCAGAGGCACAAAGGGAGCATTTACCGCTACAGCACAAGGTGAGAAAGCTGAAAAATATCAGCAATAATGAACACAGGCAAGACACCTCTAACGACATTGCATTATTTAAGGCCATTTCTCTGCAATTTGAACTGTGTGTTTTGCTGAAAGTACAGCTAAGAAAAGTCTAAAACAAGGACACAGCATACATTGCAACTAACCCATTATTAGAGGAAATCTAGAAGGAATAATTCAAATTTCTAGAAGAAAAAGTACGCATAGCAAGCAGTAAGAGAAATAAGAAGTGAGTTTGAGTACATATTACTACAGAATTCTTTTTTTTTATTGCTTCCTAATCATGACTTCTAGCATATTATGCAGTCAAAGACAAAAGAAAATTTAAGTTCAGAATACAAAAATGCAATCTCTTTCAAAAAAACCCAAAAACTTGTAACACCTTGGAGAATTTGCTTGAGCTTATGAATTTGACCCAGCATGGTCTTTCAGGGTTTTTGCATAAAATTGCACTCTTCAGTTTGAATGTGGAGCTGGTTATCTTCTCCGCTGTGCTTTGCTCTTCTGTAGAACTTGAGCTCTATAGGAGAGGATGTGAGAAATATTTTTGCATAGCGCAAGACTAGCTAAAATGTAGAACTCCAGTGATCATCTCTTAGTTAGACAGAATATTTACCTGATAGCAAATCAGGTTCTCAATGGGAACATCAAGGCTAGTGATAACTGATCAGTGTTCTACATGGTGGGGATGCTGATCATCTGCAGAGACTAACTTGATCAGAATTCAGTAAGAAACACAACTGAAAAGATACTTGGGGAAGACAGAGGTATAAACCTTTCCTTCTTAACTCTCGGCAGGCAAGGAAAGAAATTGTCAACAGCAAGGAGGATAAATTAATGATTTGGGGAAGAACTTATGTGCAGGGAGGGACTTGAGCACGGCTGGTGTCTCCACTGAGGGGACCAGGATCCTGACCCAGCTCCAAAGAACACTCCAGAGTGTGAGGAAACTGGCAACAATGAAAAAGAAAAGGATCGCTGCTATTTCATTCTGAAATACACAGAAAAGGCCTTATAAAAATACAGCCTGCTCAGGTCAAGGAAAGCTTATGGGCACAAGAGTTTAAAATGGCAAGACTATGACCCAGCAGCCTAATAAGAGATCAGATAAGGGAAATTTTATCAAGGGTGCAATACCATCCAAGTCACAATGATAAAAGCCAATGACTTGCAAGCAGAAAAATTTACTGTAGTTGTCTCTATGCCCTGCCAGGATGAAGCCCATGATATCTTCTGTGGTTCCCTTATTGCTTTCTGTGACCCCCACCTATGATGCCAAGCACTACCACCACCGATCAACATACTCAAACCTGGTCTTTGAGAAGAGAACACCCCGACTGATTGTGTGACTCTTCTATCAACGCCTTATTGATTTTTGTTGTGGTTTAGCCCCAGTCTGCAATTAAGTACCACACAGCCGTTCACTCGCCCTCTCCCCCTGGTGGGATGGGGGAGAGAATCGGAAGAGCAAAAGTAAGAAAACTTGTGGGTTGAGATAAGAACAGCTTAATAATTGGAACAACAACAACAACAACAACAACAACTAATAATAATAATAATAATAATAATAAAAAATTGTACTGAGAAGGAAAACAAGGGAGCGAGAGAGGAACAAAAACCCAGGGAAAAAAAACAACCGCTCACCACCCGCCAACTGACACCCAGCCAGTCCCCGAGCAGCAACCGCTACCCCCTGGCCAAGTCCCCCAGTTTATATATTGAGCATGACGTCATATGGTATGGAATAGCCCTTTGGTCAGTTTGGATCAACTATCCTGGCTGTGCCCCCTCCCAGCTTCTTGTGCACCTGGCAGAGCATGGGAAGCTGAGAAGTCCTTGACCAGTGTAAACACCACTTAGCAACAGCCAAAACATCAGCGTGTTATCAGTATTATTCTCATACTAAAATCCAAAACACAGCACTATACCAGCTACTAGGAAGAAAATTAATTCTATCCCAGCCAAAACCAGGACAATTTTACAGCCTCTTCCCTGCCCTGCTATGTTGTGAACACGCTGCAGAACACAGTGAGAAAGGATGGAGCACACGGGGACACACCAAGAGCTGTAATGGCAGAAACCTTTGTTTAGTCCATAAACACAGGATCGACCTTGCCTATCTTTAGTCAGGTAAAAGTTAGGTGGCTAATCTAAGCCAGTCGCTGAAGTTGACCATAACTTAATGCAGCAGTCCTTAGTACATTAAATAGCATAAGATATAATAGTATATAGAATAAAGTAACACTAGAAATAGTTTAAATCAATAGAAACACATGTTTAACAAAGCCAAAGTAAAACTTATACCCTAACAAGGCTTTAGACGTGATAGGTAGTAAGATGTTTGGAAAATTTTTGAGAAGAGAAATTAGGAGCAAAAACTGAACCGGGTTTTCCTGTATAGAAAGCCATAAGCCAGACTGCAAGGCTGACTGGAAGGTCCTAACAGATACATTTATGTCATTATATGGATTAGGATAACCTGATGTTGGTAATAGCCATTAGTTTTATTTAAACAACTCTATATTAGAAATAGGAAGAATAAAAAAGTGCTTTGCTCTGCAGTGCCATTTCTTTTGCACTGATGTTACATCTGTACAAACCTCCCCATCTGCAGATGCCCCATGGCTTTCCCTGACAAATCAGGCTTTGAGTTAAGATAGCAGGAGTAAGAAGAGATTAGTTAGGTGAGAAGAGCCATAAATGAACAAGGTAACTAATTTCCAGTTAACACCCCTCTAGCAGATCACTAAATTACTCCTGAAATTGTTTTTGAACAATGGGCTTCCAATAGCCAGTCTTGTAAAGCCAGACTCTTCCTGGTAATAGCAAATAAAACAGAACTGATCCTCAGACTGTAATGTCTGAGGCCAAACATCTCTTTTAATCTTCTTGATTCTCCTTAGAGCCAATTCTTTCTTTCTTCCTGACAGAATGCTTTCCTCCCTCATCAACTCCCACTCTTCCAAAATACTTCTTCCCATCATAAAGCAAGTTCTGATATTTTTAAAACCTAACTTCTAACACTGGAACAACTGCAAAGAGCATAATGGCAGGAAGTGAAGACGGTAAGCCCATCATTTCTGAAACCGTCAGGACTTAGAAAGGGAATGGCTTGCTTTGTTCATTAAAAATATTTCACATTTGAAACCACTGAAATAAGACAACAGTAAAAATGTCCACCTGAGATACTTAGAAATTATATCTAGCTCCAAAAAAGCATATACCTATTGCTATCTGAGAGTGACATCATCACCTCTTTAACCGTGCTTCAATGTAATCTATGCATGTGAAAAGCTCTTAACGGGTTTGAAAGAAGCAAATAAAGAAGATCCAAAGAAAGAAGATTAATACACAGAACATCCTGGACACTGAGTGTGATTTCATTCAGTCTGAGGCACTCCAAAGGCCCTCCTTACCCAAAGTTCTTCTGAAGTATTTTTAATAGTCAAGGATGAATTGGTATCTCACAAGAAGAGTCTCTGCTCGTCAGTGGAGGCAAAGAAATCCCTGATGTGTCTCCTCCCCTCCAGCTCACGTACCAGACTCTGGGGTCTTAGAAGCTGGACTGATTCAAGAGAAATTTCTTAGTACTGATGGGAAACCATTCTGCTGAATACTTCTTTCTTAAAAAGTAAAAGATTTGTTCTCTTTTATTTCATAAGTCACCTGTGTTACGGGTAAGTGAAGCTAAACAGCAGTATAGAAAAAGTATGCACCTGTGGCTAAACTGAAGCATTGGAAAAGCTCAAAGCCAGGAAAGTATATTGCAGTCAATGTTAAAACCTACAGGATTCTGTTAGATATTCAAGGTGACAAATTGCCCCTTATGTTGGTTTCATTGTGTTTTTGAAAAATTGCTTGCATTGGCAGTCACAGCTATTCTCAGAATTATACTGTGAAAGATCTAAAAGTGCTTGCTTATTATTATGAATGGATTTAATATTCAACAGATTATTATTTCCTGTTTTCTGTGTACTATTGCCTATAAGTCAACTTCTTTTTTGGAGACTTCAGAAGTCTTCAGTGACCAGCTTATCTGTAAGAATGACTTAACCTTTGAAACTGATAAAAACAGAGAATGACAAGAATTTAAATAAATTTGAATGTTCTAATTAACTGCACACACAAATGCTTACAGTTCTCTTGCAGTTCTGTCTTTTACAACTTCTCAAAAGTTGTAAAAATGCTGGCATAACCGCATACACAGATTGTCAGCAGTGTGTGATAAGGGCAGTGTAGCATCTATAATACACCGATGATGAACCTATACAGGATCTTCTTGTTTTCTAGGCAGAAGGTTTCCTGCACAGGCAGGATGCTCTGGATCAGAAGTTGCCATTTCGTGTTTCAGCTCTATGGCAAACATTTTGCAGGGAAGCAGCTGTCTTCCTTCTTTCTCAGAGGAGGCTGATACGAAACAAAAAGCACGTAAGCATCTCTGTCTATGGTTGTTTCCCAGATGGCAGGCAAGGTTATCACTTTAGTAACTGGATCCAAGTGGTTGCTGCCCCTTCTGTCTCAGACAGTGTTACTTTTCTCGCTGATCAGCATTCAGTGTTTTAAATGGAAAGAGTTACATCCTTCCTAAAAGCATCTGTTTAGGGATAGTTTTTTTTTTCCTGAGGATGACCTCTTTAAATTTGCAGTGACTCACTGAATATCTGCTAAGCACCCAAGCAGTTCCTTTATCTGCTTTTTAAAATATTACTACCTCTTCTTGTGTCTCTGCAGATAGGAGTGTGGTTGCTGGACCTAGCTCTGTTTGTCTTAAAGCCTGAATCTTCCTACACTTCCTTCCTGTCTGCGCTTGAACAGTTTCCAGTGCTGGACTAGTCCTCTGTAACTAATACACGAACTGATTCACCTTTCTTATCCACTGAGACACTCACTTCTTTTTGACATGATTTGATATTAAAGAGGGTCCTTAGGCTATCCCAGTGGCAAAAATTTGCCATGAGACAGATTTTCCCAATAAAGAAGACGATGTGCATGTGCAAAGCACAAACTCTGTCACTGCCTATCAAAAGGTATTAGCTGAAGAGGGATGGGAATGAGAGAAATCAGATGAAAGAATTTTTTTCTGTGTTGTTTGGGGTTTTTTTGTCCCTTTAATGCATGACTGCAGTGTAGCTGCACAATTGCACTTCATAGACAGTGTGAAATTCTGACTCTCTAATGCATCATTAATTTGACAGAACCTGACTCAGGATTTGACCGTGTACTGCTTCTAGGCTGTTCCAAAGTATGGTGAAAATCTGATTGAAAAAAATCTCACAAGGAAGAGACAGCTTCTCCTTTGCACCCTTCTTTTCCCTACTCTTCAGTTTCCTCCAAGATCTTTTTTTACTTTGGTGTTCCTTTCCTCTGATCTTTCTCCCCTTCAGCAATCCAGGTTTCCTCTAAAGCTCTTGACATCTATTGAAATGGCCCATTCACAGCCACTCTGAAAATTGCCATTTAGCAAGGAATAATGTGAAAAGTTCTAGCATGCCTCATACAGAGAGCTAACGAGCCCCTAATTAGGTGTAAGGAATGATCTGAGGGCATGGGTTGGGAGAGGATTTCACCACACAGTGAAAGAAGCACTTCTTCAGCTACATGTGCCTCTTCTATGACTCCACTGGGAGCTCCGTATCTATTCCAAGAAAGCATGATTTGGCCTTTTCTCTTTAGTAAGTTAAAGGCAAACATCGTGTAGCCATGAAAGCACATGCACATCAGCCTCTGAGGGTGGGCTTCTGGTCATCGTGCTTCTGATCAGGCAATGAGATCTGACATTTGATAGATGTTGATCATCTGTCACCAGTCAGTCTGAAAAACCATACATCCTCAAACTTGCAGAGTAATATTCATATTTTTAATACAAACTTTATACTTCTAAGGACCTAAACGAGTAAACACATATCCTCTTTCTCCACATACCACTACAGCGCATCGTGAGGAGCAGCTGTGTACCCAGGGTAGAAATTGAGGTGCCACTTCTGTTCATCAGTGTTTCTTATGCAGGGACCCAAAGGGCGAGGAAGGACCCAGCCTTTTAATTCAAACAGGACACGACAAATTGTTCCTCCTACACAGAAAAAAACCCCTGTCTCACAGTCTCTCATGCTCTGAGCACTCTTCCCTAAGCTCCCTCCTCTCTTACCACTTCTGCCCTGCAGGTGTGGATTACAGGCAGGGAGAGAGTCCTTCAATGAATTAGGGCGTTGGTCCATGATCCAAGCCCTTGTTCAGTCCACTTTTCTCCCATGCAATTAATGCCATTCCTCCAACCGCACACAACTATTGCCAGATTTCTGCCCTTGGTGGAACTTGACAGACTTCACAATAGCTGCTGAGGGGCTGGAGGCCCATGCTACTACAGGTCAGAGCTGTTCCTGTGGTCAGAAAGGTATTTTTATATCCATCTTTAGTGCCCTGGGATGGATGGGGGAAAGCAGAGGGATATCTATCATTCCCATCCCAGATCCCTATCAGTCACATAGCTTAGCATATCTCCTCCTGCCTCAGTATATC
Organism: Mycteria americana; assembly: GCF_035582795.1. NCBI lineage: Eukaryota > Metazoa > Chordata > Aves > Ciconiiformes > Ciconiidae > Mycteria > Mycteria americana. Next base: position 44,093,708 of record NC_134366.1, on the reverse strand, counting down.
TGAATGCTAGCAGTGCAACACAACTAAAATGAAGTGAGAATGTGCCAACAAATACCTGCTCCACACCAGCCTTGGCTTTACAGCCAGAGTCTCAGACCCAGTGTGGTCCCAGCATTTGAACTACAGACCTGGAGGAGATAAATCCATGCAGGAACTGTGCATATTCATCATGCCCCCCTGTCTGGAAGTTCAGTTTCCACTACCTGTTTTACAGAAGCAGTCACCGAAAATGAGGGAGGCTGAGGGCATGGTCTGTGGGACAGAGGGAGCACAGTCAGTGCCCCTGAGCCCTTTGCCTACCAACTAGAAATGCAAGATACTGGTACTGTAGAGACTGAAATACCTCTACTGTTATTCTACAGGAGAGCAGGCTGGGGGCAGAGAGTCACTCTGCCATTATTTTGTACAGGGCTTCTCTATGCATAGCCCTCTTTACTCCTGCCATGAACAGGAAGCAAAACCCAGCCCTAAGTGCTTTTTCTGAGGATAAAAGGTATCTGAGGGGATGTGGAAAGACTGAAGAGCTCAAGAAGGCCTTATTAATTAATTCTGAACCATAAAGCAAACAAAGAGAAAAGCAAAAACAAGTTCTAAGAATGAGATACAGCCTCAACATTTCTCATGCTCAATGCAATGCTCAGGAGCAGAGATTTATCTTAGGAAATTTAAAACAGTATTTCCAAAACCATTCTTCAGTTATTGAGGATCAATTTGTTTCCGCCAGAGCTGACAAACTGCTGACATTCAAGCTCTTCAGAAGTTTTCAGAAGAAGAGCCATGAGTCAAAGGATGCATGCAATCTCAGTGACCTCTGCCAAGGGCTTTAAAATTTGAAAAAGATAAGAAGATGTCCTAGGAAAAAATGTCTTATGGACTTTTGTTGCTCATTTCTGGCATCTAACACACATCATCTGTTGTCTGTGTAAATTATCTGGGTAAGTGAGTACTTCATTTCTTAATATCACATACATGAGAATTTTTGTACCAGTACAAGAGAATAGGACTCAGACCTCTTAGATGTCAGCAAAGTAAAACATAGTCTTTATCCACAAGAGGATGGGCTGTGATTTTTCCTCACGAAAAATGTAGGATTAAAAATAATATTACCTTGTGTTTAATGAAATGTTTTTGAAAATGTGGGAGGGGAGAGGGCTTGCATCAAAAAGTCTAAAAATAAGACCTTCGTAGGCAACTAATGCAGGAAAGAATACAGAGATAAAAATTAACTGCAGAAAAAATAAAAAATAAGAAAGGAGAAAACACTACAAGAAATAGTTGTAGATCTTAAATAAGGATGGATGGAAGGACATGTACTGAGATAGTTATAACACTTTACTGCCTCAGACTTTTACTCAATGAGCCTTGACAAGTACAAAGCTATGAAAAGTAGTCTTATGAAGTATGTTTGAAGAGAAAGAAAATATTCCTTCTCACTGCACCTTAAGGAAAATACTGCTGACATCACTCCACAGGCGTCTGTGAGAAGGTCACCCCACCTTTTTGTCACTATTCCAGAAAAAAAAAAATAGCTCCAGATGCTTTTGTTTTCTGTTTCCATAAGAACACGTACTTCCCAGTAACTTCACTTTTATAATACATGCTGGGAAACCTGAGCAAATAATTTCTGCGAAATCTTCAATCTGACAGTCTGTGGGCACTTTATTTCCAAGCTTTTTTTCCACAGTGCAAGATGCTCAGGAAGCCATATACAACTTTTTTCAGCCTCCAAGTAATTGTATGCAGTAGAATAGAAGAATGCCAAAAAATAGTAAACAATAAGAAATAATGTTAAATATTGAGCAAAAAATGGGAGAATGAAAGGCAGTTGAGCCAAAACCTCCCGCCAGCTTCCAGAGTATGCTGTCTTTCTCATTTTAGTCAGTCTACAAAGTGCAGCCCTCTTCAAAATGCTCTACAGGAATAAATGGACAATTTGAGTTGGGGTGAAGTCAGTTGTATTCAACAAATACTTTGGCCCATCTGTCTTCAGAAGCTTTGTATTCCCACTGCTGGATATCAATCCCACTATAGGTTAGTTTTTTAAATCAACTAATTAAGCATGCTACATAAAAGACAAGTGTTACTGTCAGCCCCTAAATACACAACACTGGTTAAAATACCTAAAAATAATATTTTAAATATTTAGTTGCCCTCTCTTCTGAGTGCTTCAGTTTTTGCACTTGCTTTATGAATCTAATTTTTTTTCTGTGCAATCATGAGAGCTCAACGTTATTTTTCTTTTTTGAGCTGACAGCTAATGTTCTCATGTAGATCAGCTTACTGCTGCTGCTCGGGCTTCCAGTCTGAAAGCCCATCAAAAGGCAACAATCTCGCAATAGAAGCATGGGAGTCATCAGTACCCTATGAAACATGAAAATCAATGCTGCACAGTGGGCTTGTCTAGCCAGTCCCAGGCAACACATTTTTACTCAAGGAGAAAGTCAGACAATTATGTTTGAAGCAGAATATTTTAGGAAGACACTCCCAGGAAGCAATCTCTAAGGCAGTAGAGGATATACCAACAGTCTAGACATAACTTTTGCCACAAAGAAACATTGCTTCATGCTGTTGAAACTGTGTATGCAGAAATCACAAGGAGGAACTGAACATTTAATTAAAACAGAAATGTCAAAGTGAAGAAAAAGAGGAAAGTGGCAGCAGGAGTGAGGAGATTAAAACATACCCCTGTTCTTCATCCACAGCTTTCAGTGCTTAATGAATCCAATAAACACTTTAGATAATGGGACACTGTTAACTAGCTCAGCAGGCTTTCTAGCATGTGTTCGAGATCAGGAGACCTCATTCCTCTTGTTTATTGACAGAAATCTAAGGCACAGCAGGATTTTGGACTAGGTCCTTCTTATTGCATGCTACTTGTAATAAAGTGGTTGCTCCATGCCAAGGTCTAACCCCCACTGTTCTAGGTTCTGTGTATTCACATAGAGAGCTAGCCCATGTCCTGAGTAGTCTATTCTCTAAATAGATTAGCTAAAGACATTAATATTATTAATCAATTTCACAAATGAGGAATTTAAGCAGATAAGGAATTTCAGCAAGGAAATTAAAGGACATGACAATGGCCAAATGGAAAAATCCATGATGGAGCCCGAATATATTGAAACCGGAGCTTTTAATACGAGCTCATTCTTTGCATCTTTATGTTGGTAAGGGCTCTGCTGCCAGTAGATAGCTTCCATACAGTGCAAATCAACATTTTTATTTTCAGTGCTGTAGACAGGAAGGAAAACCACAAGGAAAGAAAGAAAAAATGTTCTTCTCTGTAGAGGGATCACAGTCATTAAGATCTGCTGTCTTGAACCAGCTCCTGGCAATTCTCTGACTCTTTTTGGCACAGGGACAAGAATAATCAACAATCAAAGATGTTATAGACAGTAAACAGAATTGTATTTCCTATAATCACACCACTACATGCACTGCTGCTATGCTGTAACATATGCACATGCTGTGTGTGAATTCCCAAAAGAGTGAGCAGGGTATTTATGAAAGTTAATAGAAGAATTATGTTTCTCTTACAAACAGCCTGCCTCTTGAGTGCTTACTAAAACATCATATGCACATAAATCATGTATCTCTATTAATTTAGATTTATAGTCAACATGTTAGTAGCCACCCTTCCAATAGCTATAGGCACTCACATATTATGAGCAATCTGTAGTGTTAGAATAGTAACAACAAAATAACAAAAGCCTACGTATTTTATTTAAATGCATTTATCATTGAGAAAAATGAACATTCAATACTGTATAGAACTCCCAGCCCAGGAATATCAAGTATCCAACCCAAAAAAATGCTTGCAGGGAAAACCTTACCATACACTTCTTCCCATTTAAAACAGAGGTCTTCAGGTAAAATGGCTCAGGTGTGTGGGACAGACAGAATCTCTCAAGTAGATTAGTTGAAACATGGGTTAAAACTGAGACCCTGAACTCTAACTGAAAAACAAGGAGCAGCCTAGTCTGACCACATCCTGAAGATGAAATCCCGTCTCAGGAAATCAGTCTCTGTGTTTTTGTCACTGTTAGCTGTAAACAGTATCAAAGTGAACCCACCCATTGCAATGACATCACTAATGAGCCAGTCTTCAAAGCAATAGCAAAGATGCAAATCTTGAATAAAATGGCTGTGGTATTCTTTCCAGATACATGTTAAAAGATGTGGGTTTAGCTGAAGGTATCTTTCTTGGTTATCTAACAGTAACTCTGATTCTCCATGAGAGAATTGTGTTTGAACAGTCCGTAAGCAGAAGCTTTTACAATGAAGACAGACAGATCTTGTCTGGAAATCATCAGGAATAAAATAATGCCTTGTATTCTAAAGAATGTTATTGTTCAGTACGACAAGAAATATTGTTTCTAATTGTCTCACAATGTCCCTAAAGGGGACATCTAACTGTACAACCAGGGCAGCTACCATAATTCATACCTCTTCCTCAGACTGCATTTGCCCTGCCCTGCTTCAAGAAAAGATAACTTTCCACCTTGAAGCATCCCCAGCCACCTAAGTTTATATTCCCACCATCATGTATGGGCCATTCATTCACTGGCTTCCAAAATGTCAGAGCACTTGTTTTCTACAGTTTTTGCATTTTGACCTATACAATCATTTGTGTTTATTCTTCAAAGTTGTGACTGCAGCTCCTGGAGACAAGCTCAGTCTTGCTTTAAGCTAAACCAGGGCTGTCTTAACAGTCCAATGAGAAGCCTGTGATGCACAATGAGACCCACGCTGCTGAAAGTACCCTGTCATTGGCACCCGAAGTTGTCAACAGAACGCTGGTTTGGATACATATATAGCAGCTACAGCCACATCTCAGAGTCTGGATGCCTCCCAGTACGGTAGAGCAACCCAGTCTCTTACTAACGCAACCTTTTATCTCTACTGAATCAACAGGATTTATTAGTCAGGCATACTTGGAAACGTTTCCTCCTGTCACGAGTATGCCACATGCTTATATCCTGGTATGCTGCACCACAGGAATGTTACTAGCGAGGTGGCTCAGGAGAGCACAGTTTGTGTCCTTGGACAAAGGCACACAGGGCCAGTGGTACCCTACAGCTGCCTTCCCCTGTCCAAGCACAGACTCCCTTCTGCCTTCTTGCTGCCTCTGTTTCAGCAGCCTCGTAGCTCAGCACAGCCTTTTGTGCAGCCACAGAAGGGACAAGGAAGTCTTCTGGCTCCTGAATATAGGTCCCTTGTTTTCTGTTATTCAAGCTATGACCCTTGAATACATGCTCCTATGATCACTAAAGTCAGATGGGTACCTTCAGCTTAAATCCTTCTGGTTTACATGCTCATGTCACCTCGTCTAGGTGTTATGTGGAATCACACCACAAAGACCTTCTTTAGACTTTTTTTTGGTTACCTTGCAAAAATCTTTGGTTCATAGTGACTGGAGGATATCTCCATACTTGCACTCCATTAGCATCAGGAAGTCTAACACAGCACCCATAATTTCTGAATGTTTAGCATTACCACAAAAAGAAGACAGAAGAACATTGTACTGGAAAGGGATGATCCGGAAAAACCTTACTGTGTTTTATATAACTTCCAACTGTTTATACAGCTCTCCCACAGTTCTTCATAAAATGGAATGCTATGTTCAATATGATGCCCATGAAAGAAACCTCACCCCAAAGAGCATGTCATGCTTATCCAGCTGAAGGCTTCTACTAGGGCTGATAGCTGGAGTTGGTGTTTGCTGAATCAACCTGTAGCCTTAGCAGAGCCTGTCCTTGGTTCTTAAACTCAGCTTTTCTACTCCAAGAAAAATAAAGAAACAGCATTATCCTGAATACTTAGTTTGTATAACACTGATTCAGCCTCTCTGAACCGATTGTCCCCTCAACTTAAGTTTACTTTGCCATTTCCTCCTTCTTGTCTTTATTTACTGCAGTGTTACTTATTTCAACCATTTATTGGAACCACTAACACACATCAAACTCCTACTCTATCACATCGCTATTTTTATTAAATTCGTAACTCTTCTCTTTGTGTTATTTATTTAGGACTTCTTTAACTCTTTTTTAATCCTTGACTTTGTCCAAAAATGTCTCATCTACCCAGCCTGCTAAGTATTTCCCATCCTTTACTCAACTGGATGATTTCCTGACTCACAGATTCAACTGCTCTCTTTCTGTTAAAAGGTGTGTTTCCTTCTGGATTGTGGAAATGACCATATTGACTCCTTATTATCTGGGGGAAAAAAAGACTTGAAATCATATATATAGGAAGAACTGCAACAAGAACAGAGTGATAGGAGTAGCAGGCAGCTCCTTTTCTGTTCCCAATACTTTTCAATTTGTAACTGTTACTACAGCCACAGTTTTATTCCTTTTTCTTTAAAGAGAAAATGGATGTGAATAAAACTCACAATAAGACATTTCTGGCATCTGATATCAGTCATTTCCCTTCTGAGGATAAACATGGCAGCGGTAAAACTGTCTAGCCTGTTGTCCCAACAAAAACCAATCTGTTACTCTCCTTCGTTAACAGCTTGTCACCAGCTGCCTCTTACAGGCCAAATACCGAGCAGGTCCCCAACCATCCACTCTGTTAGCACATGTAACACTTGCCCTTGCAAATGGTAATTTATCTGGTGGTCATACGTGGAATTGTCTCATTTTGCCTGCACACATCTGGCCATGTACATGTCAATAGGGGCAAGAGCAATTTTGATAATACAAAATCAGAAATAACTCTGAAGAATGATCACTAGTAATTCAAATTGTTTCTTCCAGGGATGCAGCCTCATGTTACCTAGAATCATTGGCACAGCCTCTGGCAGGGAAGAAAGCATATCTTCATCCTCCCAAGGCCAGTCTTCACAATAGAAATATGCAGGTATTTAGTAATTCTTTTAGTGACTGAGCCAATTCTCTACTCTAAAGTAGCTTTATAAAACCCTAATTCTCCAATAATAAAGCCATCATAATGTATTGCATTTTCTTGGAAGAAAAGAATACAATGAATTTCAGAATTATTAATTGCCCCATTTTGGAGCCTTACAATAAGAAAGCAGTATGGAATAATAAGATATATGCTAGATATATGCTACTGCAAAACCTTGATACTCTAGAAGAGAATTAATTGTCCAACCTATGTAAAGACAGAAAAACTGAACTATGGATTGAAAAGACACTAATATGCATATTTCTCATTCAGGCCCTGAAAATGTCAGGTCTGGGATTAAAGGTCATATCCAAGACATAAAAAAAGCTCTAGACATTATTGGCAAGACTCAGGTGTCTAGTACCATCTTAGACACACAGAGGAATGTCACCAAGCCTCAAGCTGTCTCTCCAAGTCCAAGCAAGTGCCCAAAGGTGTCTAGACACCTGTGATTAGGCAGCTGAATTCCCTGCTTAGGACTGGAAACTTAGATACCAGTGGGATACAGGATGCTATGATTGCTCCTCAGCTCTTCTGCAAGAGGACGAGTTGGTGGTGGCTATCGTCCAAAGGACTTAGAAAATGCACCCCCAGGACCTCCAGTGTATCCAGGCATCAAACTCCCTCAAACAACCTCTCAAGTAGTGCACACAATATCATCAGTAGGTTCCTCATTCCTATTTTCACGCTGCAGCAGTAGAGCTTGAAGGGACTGGGGAAAGAATGAGATGAAAAACTGATACTCAGATTGAGGTATGGTACTGGAAACCTACAAATGAGGAAAGGTATGCAGAAAGGCAAGACAGGTTGGGTATTTTCCCTTTGAAGGATGGAGTACCTTGGGTACTTGTTACCCAAGGTGCTGTTTCCAGTGAAGTCAATGAAGTTTGCATCGAAGTGTGTGACTCACTACAGACCAGAGTAGAATTAATATTAAAAAAACCCTAATGTAATATGAAAATAAGCTTTTCCTTCAAGACACTACCAGTACTTAGCTGAAGCAGAAGTGGTTGCAGAAAGCAAATAGCAACATTTTTTAACACCAAAGAGACACAAAAGGAATGTTTTCACTACACTAATTTTACTCTCTTCAAGAAGAATTCAATGTAGTATGGAGAAGGATATTCACCAGCAAGTAGAACTTGCTACTATTTATAGTATCGCAGTTTTACATTTCAGTTTGATCACAAACACCTTTTCCAGCCACTGCTGGAGGCTAAGAAATGACTCAAAGGACATTTTTGAAGCTGATCCTTCGCAGGCTGTCAGTGCACACTGTAGTGTTTTGTAAAGCGCATGTGTGAGCACAAATGGACATGTGGTTGTGAGTGTGAATATCGTTCCTTGCAAAGCTTCTCTCCTCTTCCAAAGCTATCTGACAAAGGACAGGCACTCTTAATAATAACTCTTGTTGCCAACATCATTTTACACCTCTTCTATTTCAGGGTATGTACAACGTGTTGCTATTACACTGCTTGATGGATTTCAGAGTGGTTCCACTTTGGAAAAGAGGCAAAAGAAACAAAATCATTTTACTACTTTCACCTGCCTGCCAGAGGATATTTTGAGACATTTTGTAACTAGATAGCCTGAGAGGTTTCAATGAGGGGAAGAAAGAAAATAGATCTTCAATGAAATGTAAGGATTGAAATATCATTCAGGGTACTTTGGTACGTCAACTGAGCTCATATGCATGGGTGACTGAAAAAAGTCATTAAAAAGGTGGGCCTCAACAGCCTTATGAAGTCAATAACTTTTTTTTCTGTCTGTATGTTTTTGAAGATAATAAGAGGATTTTCACTGTGGTTTCAATTCTCTCCAGCTGGGTAATTTGTGTGACACACTTCCAGGGCACTCACCAGCTAAGTAGGTATAACTTCTGGTATTTAACGCATCTCAGAACACAATTGCATCCATCACAGTTCATGTGCTAGAAAGCAGGAGAAAAATATTTTTATTTGACAAATTAGGCACTGCCTCCTCAAAACAATCTAATATTTATAGACATTCTGACAGACTAATGAATAGATACATACATTTGCATGGAAGGACAAGTACTAGTTTCTAGATGAAAGAACAGAGCAATGTGATAAAACATTAAAGACAGAAAAATATGTCATGTAGGTTCTGATTATACCATCTGACTGTCAGGAGAAAAAGAAGTAACTTGCTAGCCACATCTTAAGCAGACAATTCAGCAATCAAAAAGGCTTTGAAAGTTTCACCAGAGCTTGAACAATTCAGATTTTTTTACTCTGTTGCTACTAGTTATATTTTGCTTTTGCTATTGGAAATGTACCTTTGAAATGATCGCTGAAAACTATCTGTATGCCTTCAAGAAATCCAGCATCCCTGGGTGAGGTCAATACATGCCTTAATTTTAAACAGTAGCAAAGAAGGATATCCAATATCTTATCATTGCTGTGATATTATTATGTAGGAGAAATCTGACCTTATTTTTATTCAGCAGCCTCCTTATTCCACCCCCTCTCATGCACATTTGTACTGTCATCAGCAGCAGGAAAACTGATATAATGAAAACTGTAAGAAGAGATCATTTAATTAAAAAAAAAAAAATCTGTCATCAGTAGTAAATAAATAACAGAATATTTAAAAGTCTGACAGGGTACTGTAGGAATTAAGGCATCAGTACGTTTACGTGAGACGTGAGCTAGAGCAACTCTTTTATTGGTAGGTCTTTTTACGAGCTCTAACAAAATACAACAAAGTGAAAATAACTTCATAAAGAATATGTCTATAAGATGCCTTGGAGACCCTGGCTGTGAATAAACAGACTTGCTAGGACAGACGTAGAGATAGTAGCTTAGGTATTTGGTCTGCGGGGATCCTGAAAGGTTTTGATTAGCCCCATAAATAGGAGTTTCTGTCATAGATGTTATTAAGCTGTTTCAGGATTTTAAGGAACCTTGTTTATCAAAGACAGAAATCACAGCTTTATAGAAATGGCTAGCCAATGTTAGGACAGAGATAAAAATATAACATGAAAGGGTCTTTGAAGACTATTCTGCAACCCTTACTTGCACTGAGTTGCACTTATTCTTTCAAGGGGGTCACAGTGGGACAAACTTAATATGAGAACAGTTGTAGAAATATGCTTAATAACACAATAAAATATAACAGGTGCTTCCCTCTTGGCTTAGGCCAACCAGCTTGAGTTGCCTACAAAATGGAGAGAATGAACTAGGAGGGTAACTACCCAGATGATGCACTGAGCCATTATTCCTTCTCCTTAATTTCTGCTGGGGGACAAAACACTAGACTAAAGCTGGTGCTTGGTTTTCAGCATGTCAGTAAGGAGTCCCAAAGGAGGAAACAGAACTGTTCCCTTGGAAGCGTGGAATTTCTTAAACGCTTTGCCAAATGTAGGGGGCTATGGAGGTAGAGGTGAAAAGCGTGACAGCAGTGACAGGGTTTGCTAAGGTGATTTGCCCTTACTCCTGCAGTGGAAGGGAGATATATCTGGCCCAGTCAGGTCTCAGAGTAGAGCAGCAATTTAATGCAGTCCCTATAGCAGCCTTGTACTTCCCAGAATAGAAAGCAATTTTATCTTAATGTCAAGATAGGGGATTGCTGACATAACACACAGAATCACAAGAAAATAGTATAGCAATTATTTGCTATCAATTAGCAAGACAGGTATTACACAGGCAATGTTTTCCCCATGAGTATCTTAGGCCAAAAAAGCATGGGACATCCCTAGGAGATATGTGGGAGCTAGCACCAGACTGCCCTTCCACAAGCCTATGGAGCAAATGGTATGCTTAGGGACTGACCTGTGCTTTCTACATTTGTTTGCATGAAAATCATCTTGCAGACTTGTTCTCAAAGTATCCCAGAGACTCAGTGTCTCTGGAGTCCCTTTTAGTGAAACCCTCACTTTCCTGTACTGGTGACTGGAGAGTTTTTCTCATCCTTATCATGGCTTACCACATGAACAGCCCCAGCACAACTTCTGAGTTACTGAAATAAGAAGTCTCTTTCTTATTCCTTTCCCCATAACCTTTGGCCTTCCCAGAAAATAGTATAAACATCTCTTCAAGAACTAGTATATTAATACCCCATCTCATATTGTCTATCTAGCTATTTTCCCCATAATTTATTCTCTTTTCCTGATTAATCTAACTCTTATGTTCCTAATATGTCCCTGAGCCCTTCTGCCTCCCAAGCACAGGCCCTACCACTGGAGCTCTTTTAATTAGACCTTATCTGTTAACTCAGGTAGGACTTATGGTTGAATATTCTTGAGCAGCTCAAATGTCCATACATCATAGAGGTACATTACTGGCTTCCATTTCCATTGGCTCTACAGTAGACTTACCTTATGAAATGAAATTTCCAGGACAAGCGCGGCTTGAGATGAGCACCTCTGAGATGTTAGGAATTTAAAACACCAGTGAAAGCAAAAGACAAGGGGAGAAAAATAAGGTTTTGGAAGGCTGAAAAGGCACAACCTTACCCAGGGGCAGCACCCCAGCCTGGAGGTACAACTTTCCAGAAAGATAAATTCATATCAGCATCTTCTTGACTCACTAGGTCTTTGTAGATCATTTGTGTATCACATCCAAGAACACAAAAAATCCCCACCCCTTAAATTTTAATTTTTCCAACCATGCTGTTGTTGACATAACTTTGTCACAAAACAGACTTTAGATCCATGTGTAAATATTACACTGTGTAAGTTATGGGAGTCACTGTGACTTTCAAGAGTGGAGAGTGCTGGAGATCTGAAGAGGAGGCAGGACATCATTCTGGACATAGTTCAGTCCCACTGCTAGAGCTAGTCATTACAAAGACACCACAGACATATTAAAGCAGAATATGACACTAAGTTATGGGTGATGGAGGTTCTGGCTTCAGCAGGGAGGATTCCTTCCAACTGCACAAACTCCAACTGCACGAAATCCTCCAAAGTTAGCCTTCCAGCTTTTATTTGATTACTTCTCTACATTTTGAAAATCCACATCTCTACTCTCCTCATCCAAATAATTTCATTGTTTTCAGCTTGATACTTATTTTCGGTTTATTACATCCAGTGATCAGAAGCCCAAACCAGAAAAAGGACATGGATACAATGAGTCCTGCTGTTCTGTGGAGGGAAAAGCTGGCTTTACTCCAGAAAAAAACCCCACATTTACTTCACCTTCTGAGCTGCACAAGTAGCAAAATACCATAAATGTAGGGTCTATGGTAAGCTGTACTGCTGATACGGGGGCAAGCCTGTCCTTCTTCCCCTCAAAACCTCCTTAGCTGCCAGAGCATCAAGTTGCAGAACTGCCTGTATCAGTCTAAATTATTGCCTGTGTGAAGCTATTCTTCCAGCCCTGTTAGCTGCTTTCAATCCTCAGCTGACGTGAAGGGTATGAGGAGATCTGGAGACTAACTGGATAAATTGTAAATGTTTTCCTTCTCTGTATACTTAAGGATTTTTGCATTTTCTTTTTTGCCTTCATTTTCTCTCGAAACCCAGGGGGGGGAAAAAAATCAGTGGAATAACAAATTCAATGGAAGTTTAAATCACTTGACTTGAAATTTGACACATACTAATGTCTTGATAGAAACTTCACACAGTAGTACAACTCAGGATATAGAAATAAACATGCCACACACACACATGCCTTGAACACCAGCCAAAACATCAGTTGTCTTGCAGATTAGAAAATTTGGGGCAGCAATCCTGCAAATGCTGACTGAGGTCAGTATCCCTAACTGTCGTGGTTTAACCCCAGCTGGCAACTAAGCCCCACACAGCTGCTTGCTCCCTCACCCCCAGTGGGATGGGGGAGAGAATTGGAAGAGTAAAAGTGAGAAAACTCGTGGACTGAGATAAGAACAGTTTAATAGGTAAAGCAAAAGCCGCACACGCAAGCAAAGCAAAACAAGGAATTCAGTCACTCCTTCCCATCAGCAGGCAGGTGTTCAGCCATCTCCAGGAAAGCAGGGCTCCATCATGTATAACGGTTACTTGGGAAGACAAAACGCCATCACTCCAAACGTCCCCCCCTTCCTTCTTCTTCCCCCAGCTGTACATGCTGAGCATGACGCCATATGGTGTGGGACATCCCTTTGGTCATTGGGGTCAGCTGTCCCAGCCGTGTCCCCTCCCAACCTCTTGTGCACCCCCAGCCTACTCGCTGGTGGGGTGGGGTGAGAGGCAGAAAAGGCCTTGACTCTGTGCAAGCACTGCTCAGCAGTAACGAAAACATCCCTGTGTTATCAGCACTGTTTTCAACACAAATCCAAAACATAGCCCCATACTAGCTACTGTGAAGAAAATTAACTCTATCCCAGCCAAAACCAGCACATTCTCCACCCCTTGTTCCATAGCACTTACATCACGCTCAGGTCTCACACTATCCAATACATTCTCATTACCCACCACCTCCCTTCCCATCCTTTGATACAATACACAGATATCATTCCCTTAGTCTATGCACCACCCCTGTGAAATGTCTATGAAATGTCTATAAAATATCTATAAATGTCCACAAATGTCCACAAAATGTCCACTGAGTTCATTTAGTCCATGACTTTGGGCTCCATCTGTTACAGTGGTCACTCAGGACCGGAGAGGTGGTGTGTTGCGTGGAGTCACTGGGCACCAAAGCCAGCTCATGTCGGGTCACTGCTGCACTTGCACTGCTTCTTGTAAGGTTTGTCCTCTATTGGTTCAGGTGGTTCAGCTATAGTAATTCCTATAACATTGCAATGAACTCCTCCCCTTGCTCCTAGGCTGGCTAGCAGCAAGGGGTTCCTGCTATAGTAATTCCTGTAACATGCAACAAATCCTGGGTTACAACAATTTAAAGGTATTTCCATTACAATCTCTGCCCCCGGTCCCTTTGGGCCAGACCATAGGGTTTAACATTGCAATGAACTCCTCCCCTTGCCCCTGCTCCGGCTTGGACTTATCCACAGACTGCAGTCCCTTAGGGGTGTGCCTGCTCCAAGTGGAGCCCTGTCTATGAGCCACAGTCTCTCCAGGGGTATACCTGCTGTGGCATAGACTTATCCACAGCCACAGTCGCTTTGAGATGCACCTGTTCCAGCATGGCCTTCTCCATGGGCCACAATGCCTTCAGAGATATACCTGCTCCAGTGTGGCCTTACTCACAGCCACAGTCCCTTCAGAAGTAGACCTGCTCCAACATGGCCTTACCCATGGCTGTAGTCCCTCCAGGGCAGTACCTGCTCTGTTGTGGGCTTATCCATGGTCACATGCTTTGAGGTGCTCCAGCACGACCTCATGTACAGCCATTGATGCTTCAAGTTGTACCTTCTCCAGCGTGGACTTATCCTTGGGCCAGAATCCCTTCAAAGGTATACCTGCTGCAGCACACACGTAACCATGGCCACAGATGCTTCCAGATGTACCTGCTCTGGCATGGGCTTATCCACAGCCACAGATGCTTTGGGGTGTCCTGCTCCCGTGTGGACTCATCCACAGGTCACAGTCCCTTCGACTAGAGTTCACACTGGAGTTCCAGCCTGCCCAGTACAGCAGCACAGAAAGAGCAGCGATGCCCTCGCTATCTGCCAGCCCAGGCGCATCGCCATTGCTGTTATCAAAGTGTTCCCAGGCACAGCAGAGTAAGATGATCAGCAGCACAGCAGTACAGCAAGCAGCGAAAGCGAAAAACAGCCACTAACGAGCACGAGACTTTAATATACAGTAAGGCAAGCAAGCCCCACACCTACCTACTCACAGAGGGCAGTTTGTAATTCAGCTGAGAATCGGTAGGTGAGCAGTTATGGGATTGGACTGAGTTTTTCATTACGCACTATAGATACCCCCTTTGAATCCCGAGAGCTGTTTGGCTATAGTCTCAAAGCACCCCTGGTTGGGTAGGGCCTTTTGGGTCTGCCTGGGCCTTATTTTGGATCTGGGTCTTTGCCTGCTTAGGTGACATGGGCACAGCCCACGCGTGCAGCGCTGCGTGCAGGCAGGAAGTGTGCCCCAGGCACTTCCGCTCACACGGGTGCAGCAACATCTTCTCCAAGACAAGGGCAGGAGGCCAAGTGGGCTGAGCCCGGGGCGACCCCCTCTCTCACCCCATGTTGGGCACAGGGGCAGTCCTTAAGGAATTGTCATCTTTCCTTAGGCCTACATGTAGGGTCTCCTGGATCACCATCTTTGGGATCATGGCAGTGTTCTGGGGCAAAAACCTAGCTTCCATGCATGTGGCTTAATACCCAAAAGTTATACCCTTTCACCAAAATCTCTAAATTCTCAAGACAAATTGGGTGACGGTAAGTGGTAGCAAGTGAAACTGTTCTTCTAGCACAGGGTGGAGCCATGGTCATTACAATCCCGAGATGATCGTGTATTCCATATCAGACAGAATGGGTTTGTGACCAAGGTAAAATGCTATGTTCTGACTATAAACGCATAGGCAATGACTAAGCCTAGTAATTAGCCTTTTCATAGCTTCAATTAAATATCTAGCATATAAGGTTGAGCTTGTGAACATGCTATGTTCAGTCTGTATTTGGGTACAGATTTCTAGGAGGAACCCCAAGTGCAAAAGTTAAGCCTGCAAGGCTACATGTCATCACCTGCTATTCCAACATCGCTGCTGACCCCGAGTAATCCATCTTCTTTGACAATACAAAATGCATACAAGCTGCGAGCTCCAAGAAAGAATCTGCATGTTTATTTCTATAAAAATCTCCAGCAACTGTGCATATGTTTTTAAAAAGAACAAATACTTTAAGGGTTTAAATTCACATCTTTGCAAGTAGGTTGGCAAAAACCAAGAAAGTATCTACCTTGGCTTTTATGTTCAAAACGCAAATCTTTCTCAAATCAGGCTTTTCTGTTTCTACATACAACTCTCTTTGTTTGAACAAAGACAGGTTAACTCATCCTGATAACTAATTCAAAGACCTGCCATTATCATGTGCATAAAGCACTCCAAAGCTAAATGAACTATCATTCTGGAGCAAATACTCCCATTGCTTACATGTACATGGTACCCAATTCTGTCTTCATGGGGAGCTGGCAGATCACAAGGATATTTTACGCCACTTTATTAAATTCTGAAGAAAACAAGTTTGCAAAGTGTTCTTTCCTCTGTATGAAATAACATAATCTCAAGTAAAGATGAGACAGGCATCTTACCCTTATTTGCTTCCCTTAAGCTAATTTTAGTATTTGTTATATAAATTCATTGTTGATTAAGGATTATGACTACTGCCTTTCATGGGGCAGCTCAGCTGCTGGCAGATATATTCCTAGATCTAGACATATTTGGTGAACTGACCTGGTTATTGTAAACTTTCCCCTGACTTTTGCATATTTTGCATGAATTCTTACCACTTGGGATTTCTGTTACTCTCTGCAGCTTAAATGAGATGCACCGGAAACTCATGAGACTGTGCACGTTCCCATTCAATTTCAAGCCAGCAAGCAGGAACAAAAGAACTCCATTATGAGCAGCATATTATACAGTTATGTATCTATTACTCTATATGGATAAAAATAACACACATTTATGGAGAGATACAGCTGATGGTTATTAATGATACAGCAAATTGACAGCCAACCTGACTGCCTCCCTTGGTCTTATCAGAATTTGAAAACAACAAGGCAGACTGAAACAAACTCTGTGGATATTTTAAGTATTTTAAATCATTGTTTAACAAAAAAAGTTAAGCTTTATTGGCTGGCTGGATTCAATGTTTGGAATGTCTGGGTTCATTTTCCAGGTTGTATGCTTGCTTTCAACCCCTATAGGAGCCAAAGTAATATGACAGATGGAACTGGTGGTGAAAAAAAGTAAGGATTCACAGGCAATCTGTCAGAAATAAGATATTTCAAGAGGAAGTCAACCCATCATTATAGCAGAAAGCAGGTGACAAAAAAAAAAAAAAAGAGGGGAGATTCAGGACAGGGCTGTGAACAGAAAATTTGGTGGAAAATAAGAGGAAATTACATTGGTTGCTACTATAGGATCACAAGAGAATAACTTCCATGTTTATTTCTTGACGCTATTGTTAAATGCTTTAAAGGTAGCTGTACAGACAATTAGTAAGAATCCAACCCAGAATGCAGACAGATCAGCCAAGCTGACTCCGTACAGACTCTTGTTAGTTTGTGTAGAGCTGCTTGTGGAAAAGGAAAGTCAAAGCTATCCAAACATGGCTCTACCTTAGCAAGAAGTTTACAAAAATTGAAAACATAAAACCTCTGTATCTTGCTAGCTCTCTGCTGCTCTTAAAAAATAATTTTAAAGTACTCTTAAAGTCCCCTTGCCGTTCTAAAGATGAAGAATAAAGTGAGTTTTGGTATGTATGAAGGCACTAATGGAGACACCAGAAACAAGATGCCCACTGATAACACCAAACGATGTGCACCACACATGGGAAAGATTATGGCAGACAAACGTTAGATGACAGTAACTTCCAATATTTTTCATTCATCAAAATGATATATTGCTGCCTGCTCATATTCCACAGTGGCCTCATACCAACATACACTGCTTGTTTCCCAGCTACTTTCAAATCCCATGCATTCCAGCTAACAACATTGATACCCCAATGGACTTACTCATCAGTACCGCATTTGCAAGATATACTTTTATTTTATTTTCCTTTTTTCTTTTTCGTCTCTCTCTTTTTTTTTTTTTTTTTGGTGCCCCAGGAGGCAGATACAAGAGCCTGCATTTTTACATTCTGAATGAAGAACTCAATTTCCACACTGAAACCATTTCTCAGGCTGAAGTTCTGTATTCACTTGAGTAGCTGTGCTAACTATAAAACAGGAGATCAAAGTGAGAGGGTCAGTAGAGCAAGCTAAAGCAGTAAGCCTGAGTTCAGTTCACAGGGATGGTACTACCAGACTCTGACCAACCCACCCAGAAAAGCAGAGTGTTGCTGCCCTGTGACCGTGACACTACAGTGAAACATTTTAGCAGGCCCCTGAGGATATTTCAGAAGCTATGCAACTGTGTCAGAGTGCACTGATGAAAACCAGAACAAACATTGAAAAACGTGGATGGTCAGACACTCCTACCCTGAATAGGCCTCATAAGGATTTGCTTTGCAAAAATATAAGACTATACTTCTCCAAACAAACAATTAATAGAAAAAAGAAACAGAAAATAAGGTGTGGAGCAAGGTAATTTTGTGCTTTCTCTTGCCCCGAGGCAAGACCAACTGCATCTATGTCATCTGGACTGGTAGGATGGAGACAATGATGGTAGTCAGCTTTTATGAACCGGTCCATGAGAAGCTGTGCCTGTGCACAATTATTTTCTCATCCCAAAAGTAAAACACCACCTCATTTCTCATTGAATGTATCCAACTTCAGCTTCAAAAATTAAAGGCTTACTAAAGCCTTTTTCCAGATGAATAAAAGAGCAGGCTGTAGCTTGTTTTTTACCTTATTTTGGTATTCAACTATTTTTACCTTATTTTGGATAAACCAAGAAGGTGGAGCCTCTCTGAACTCCCACTATATGACTTGTCAGGAGGACAAGCATTCTTGTAGCACTTTGAACCCTTCCTACTTTTCCAATATCCTTTTTGAAATGAGGCCACAGCTTTCCAATATCACGCAGTAATCCCACACACCAAGGTCACCTGCCCACCCTCATCCGAGTTAGCCACCTCCCTGCTGTGGCTGGCATATCTTATGATAGCAGAAAACAGACTAAGATACTTTATAGCCACAACTTTGCAAGAGGAATAGATGTTCTGCCACTATCTTTTCTTATGACACCACCTGTAAATCAAGCTCGCTCTATATGTGTTATGGCTCCAGCAGGAGTAAGCAATGGTCTTGATCAGAAATTAACTGAGAGGGGTGCATTAGTTGGTGTTTGTCAGGTCAGCCTGACCTTTCGTAAGGAGGTGTGATGCTGAACTTGAGGTCAGCCCCTGAGAAAGCAATGCAGCCATGTCACCTGGTAGACTACTGCTGTGGCAAAATCTTCCCTTAGAGAGTCCATGACTCAGTCAGCCACTTAACCTCAGTTCACTCAAGTGAAGAGGGAACCTCTCGTTGTCGTCACTTGTACAGGTTAAAGCTGAGGGGCACAGCCGCATAGTTCTGTGGATGTTGTAAGTGCTGCACTGAGTGACCCGGTGACATGGAGGTGTAGCAAACTGCTGTGAGCAGAACGAGTAGAGCTCACCTGGGAACGGGCAGAAGAAAGGGTGAGAGGCAAATGCCACATCTCTCCCTGAGGCACAGTTTAGTGAGGCCGTGAAGCCTCCGGTCCCCTGGCTCTAGCAATATTCTCAGTACAAGTGGCATCGTTCACTTTCAAGTTTTGTGCCCACCACCTTTGCGCTTAGATGAAATATCTCCTGGGGTCATCCTTTGCCTCCCCGGGCAGGTGTTACGGTGGTTGCCTGTGAGGCAGCGCTGAAGGACTCCCGGGATCAAAGGGAGGAGAGGAGAGGCATAAAACAACATCTGCTCTTTCTCTCTTTCCTTTCTCTCCAATTTCTTTATCCCCCTGTAATTTCTTGTGCTTACAGTGCCCTTCATTTCACTTCCCAGTTGGATATTTCCCTTCCCCACTGCCTGACATGAATTCAGTCTGTTGGCCTCCAAAGTAGAGACAAAATTAACTACTCCAAATTCTAGGGATTGTATTGGAGCTCCTGGGACTGTAGAAAATATCCTTTTCCAAAGCAGTGCTTTCAGTGAGACCCTCAGCCCTCCTCCAGGAATAGTAAATGCCTTAAAGTCTGAATACTGGGTTCACTTTCAGAGGGAATTAAATCTGACTCTCAGCTAAACTCTCTCCATGGATCTGGAGATGAATAAATGTAAAATCAAAATAAAGTGTTGTGTTTGCTCACCCTTTGTGCCACTTCTGTAAAGTAGTAGAAAGAGCCTGGCCTATTCAGTACAGTTTCATAGGACACAAGTAAGAATACGGCATTAACTTTCACCAAAAGGCACATATTACAGCAGGCTTTCAGGTCTTTCTAATGTTGAAGTTACGGATAAATGCTACACCCGTATGCAAAAGCCATACATAGGCCTCAGCATCGAGCCTGAAGTTAACACAGACTGTCGAGTGGCTCCTCTCTACTGTGCTGCTGCTGCTACATCAGATAGGGGCAGGGGGAGAGGAGTGTTGCATAATTCCTCTTCTGGCTTAAAAAAACTAACTAAGACCCTACTGCAGAATGATCTTATTTGCTAGGAATTATTTCTTGTGAGCGGTGCCAAGTGTACTGTATGGTTGCTTTCCTTTATAGCTGCAGTGCTGATGCACTAAAAGAAGCAATGGAAATTTTGTGCTACAAAATGAAGGAGTTGATTTCACTTTGATTTCCTTTCTTACACTGCACAGTTTCAAAATTTAAGGTTTTGGGTTCCTAGAGAAACTTGGAGAATGAAAATAACACCTAGATTATTAAAAAAAAAAAAGAAAAATAATAGTAATAAAACATACTCTGTTTTGATCTTGTTTGAATCAAATAGGGCCAGTAGACAAACATTTGAATATATGCCTGAAATTTTGCCATCTTCATTTTTTCAGTAGGTCTCTGTCCATGCGTCTGTACACAGCTATGACAGTGCTGACTGAGTTGTTAGCAACAGAAGCACCATTCAGTGAAATTTATTTCCTTTTAGGAATGCAAAGCATGTAAACAAATTGCATGCTTGGATATTTTTTTAAACAAATTTTTGTGGGTGAGTGTCTTCAGGATAAAATTCATCTCTAAGCAGATCCTAACAGAAACCATAGATAGGACTTTAACGGTGTTTCTATATTTAGTCGGCACTGTAATACGTTCATGTGGCAACCAGCATTATCGCTATTCACAGAGTCACATATGTAACTCTGTGAATCCAGCACACCACGGATTAAAATTTTATAGTAAATCATTATACTCATAATTCAGTCTATGCCTTTAGCTGCACCCAGGCCAAGAACACGTGCAACGCTGGGTGATCCAAGTAGCTCACCAGCCTTACATGAACTACAAAACGATGACTACAGCAAGCAATGGAGCGTGGTACCGAGATCCCCACTCTGGTGCCAGCGGGGCTCTTTCAAGCTAGAAGAAGATGGCTGTGGAATAGGTAATGCGGATATACAGCTTCAGGGACCTGCGCTAGCCTTGTTTCATGACGTTGTACTGTGCCATATTGAAACAGCTGATTGCTTGAAGGCAGCTTGGGGATTTCTAACACAGTGCTGCACTGCACCATGGAGTCATGATTATAATGCGTGCTATGACTCAAAAAGGGCTGGGAGGGAATATTTGCACTGAAACTGGACTTCCTGTGGTTATCTATGCTATATATTTTTTTTTTAAAAAACACCTTAAACTTGGCCATTTAAATGTGAAAAGCAAAAGCAAGCAAATTAAAAATATCAACACCACCAATTCCTGGCACAAATACATTTTTTCTTAATTAGAAGTGTATATATTTGTAAGCTGTTATTCATTTCAGCTCTGAGAAAACACATGAATGTGTTATCATTCACCTTAATATTAACTGGGCTTTCTGGAGAGGTTTTGCGTTCATGGTTTAATAACAGCAGCTCTGATTTTTGTACTCACAATAGAACAGACTTATCAGTTCTGTTGGATATGACTTAGTTACGAATTACTGGACTCCACACTGGTTATTCACAGTTGCAGCTTGAAGAAAGTGACCTTTCCCTTTCCTGGGAAATGCTCTGTTCCTGTGAGAAGTGCATGAAGAGCTGCGCTCCTTAACAAATCCAGCCACAATTATGTACAAGAGAATCACCCACAGAAGACAATTTATCACTTTCTGCATTTTTCTTGACTCAGGAGTCTGCCAGGACTCAATAAAGGCGTGCAATAGATATGTATTTCCCTCAGGTGTTAGATGTACTTAATCTATACTTTCAATTAAAATCAGATGAAGACCTTACCATTCAGTATTACTTGTGTTTCCCAATGCATAGATTCAAATCTGTGGAATCACCTGTGTTTTCCATTCATGAAAACTGCCTTTATCCTAGAGGGGTAGAATTCATCTCTCCTACCTTCAGCACTCTCAGTTTAGGCATCTAGTCTAACTTAATCTAATCAAGTTGCTTTGCTCCCTCTGTAGTCAAAGACTGAAGTGATGGAGCCCTTCAGAAGGCAAACCATCTGAGATGCCACCTGGGGACAGGATGACTTGCCTTTGGGAGGATGCAGGATGACTGGTTAAAACCAATTGCGTAAACTCAGGAAAGATGAATCCTACCCATAGCGTTCAGAAACACCATAGAGCCATTTATATGTCTTAAGCTATTATTGATATCAGCAGTCAACAATATCCAATATACTGTAACTGCAAGATAAAATGAGGTGAGGATGAGGCAAAATGCGGCCATGAGGTAAAAATGAAGTCAGGTGTAAAAAAATTGCGAACAAATATTCCTGCATCTAAGTTATTTTAAGTGACTGTTGATTTCTGAAGCCTAATGTGAGGGGGGAAACATTAGCTAGGCTTTCCAGGATTAAACTCCACTGCAGATTTATGCTGTTTAGGGTTCATCCTGTTAGGCACTCAAAAGCTAAATTGTTCAAGAAAAAACAACACTGGTCAGCAAAAATGCACCAAAGCAGGATCTTTGCAACCATGATGGCAAGCAGACATTAACACCAGACCCTGTTTGCCACCTGCTCAGATGTGGACCATGCTTACCATGCTGACAGAGAGAAATCCACAAGTATGACAGGGCCCTAAACCACGTCAACAGGTTGAACTGCAATTGCTGTTCATTTTCCTTTCAGTAAGATAGCTTCTCACCGGCTTCCTGGCAAACAATCAAAACACAGTGTAAATGATGCTTTAAGGGAGAGATCTGAGGCATCCAGGAGCTGATGGAAAAAAAAAGTCATTTGTTCTGCAATGGGGAAGGGAGAAACTCTCTTCTGCTGAACCGCGTAGCCACCACGGTTCTTTATATAGAGAAATTCTATTTATATTGAGCCACCCCCCCGGGACTTCACAGCTATGTATAGCAGAAGACATGCTGTATTTGACCCTATTTTTCATAGCTCTTGTCTTTCATAAGACAAGTGTTTATGGGATAAGATTTCTCACAATTAGTTTCAGCCTTCAGGCTACTTGTTGTTGGATTGTTGTGTTTAAGTTTGAGCCAAACAGTGCAAAACATTTGTTGCCTAGATATTTTTTTTCCCCTCTGAGCAGGAACCAGATATAGCAATAGGGGCTCTGCACTGGGAGTCAATTAACATGATTTCTCTTCAGGAATAGATTCTGATGGCTAACAGGAATTGTTTGGGCTGGCTGACCAAAAGTTTCTCTGTGTTTCCTTCTCCAAGTTACAAGCATTTTAGAATCCAGCAATACATGTAAGCAGTTCCAGTTATTTTTCCAGCAAAACTGTTTTTCAAGACTTACTTTCACTTGTTATAACCTGTCTTTTCACACAGTTGTAGAGATCTGGTTGGCAAAACAGGACAAAAACAAGCAAGTAAACAAACAAACAAACAATAAAAAAGCAAGGAAAAGGGAATATCCTTGAGAGGGAAGTTTATCAGTTGTATGGTTTTCAACAAAAGCTGGCCAAAATTTAAAATTCAGGAAAGCATTAGTCATTTCCACATTCAGCTTCATTATTTCTCTCCAGTTCCTCACGGCTCAGGCTTTGCTTATCCCTGTGCCTGGTCTCCCTTGTGGGCCTGTTTTCCAAATCATGAATAACAGTTTAGAAGTGGGTTTCATCCAAATTTCCTCCCCCACTTTGCACTTTCAATTTGATCTAAAAATATTCTTAGTTGAAAGTGCTCTATAAAAGTCTCAATCACAGAGTGACTGGCATTATCTTTCTTAAGTGTAAGATTAAGTTGTTTGAAATTTCCTCCCCCAAGTGTCATCGTTTCCCTTTTGAAAGGGAACAGAAACTGCATCTGTGGGAAATCCACCTTTCAAGTTGTCTTGGAGTCGTAACACCTAAAAGCTTGGACTGATGCAGTCCTGGATAGGCAAACACAATGGAAAACTAGATTTCATTAGAACACCATCAGATCAAATTGCCTCCAATTAATATTTTAAGTCTGACAAACTGGAAATTTCTTCTTTAAAAAAAACAAAATTCCTCCCTCTCCCCCACCCCCAGCAGCTCTAGTAATTGTGTTGGGGCTTTAGATATCAGCTACAGAGCTTCAGTCATGTTGAAAACTAGCCATTTATTCAAAGAGTTTTGCACATCAGAATTTTTCTAGTGCCTCATACAAATTTAGTTCTCACTCTATCACTGCTTATTTTCCTTAATAACCTCTTATGATGGATATGCCAATGAAATTAAAGTCAAGAACTTCAGAGCAGCTTTTGTTGCTATTTTTCTAAAAGACTCAAGAACGTTTGGAGATCCTGTGATGTAGTAAAGGGTACAGTTGGTTCGTGATTGAAATCAACAATAAAAGAAATACAAATTCATTTGATTTCTGATAGCCTGATTTTTATTAACATTTTCTAATCTAGATATCTGACTTAAATCCTAGTCCTGGAATATTCTCCATGCTGACAAGGCAGTAGGTGTTACAGTGTGTTAAGCTCTCCTGTATACCAAGCACAGGACCCAAAGAGGCAGTACCTAAACACAGAAAGATGAGTATATGAAGAGGATAATATGGAACTGATAGCTTCATTCCCCAATTTTGGGACTCCAAGGCCATGAGAGGAGGACATGAACCCCAGCTCATCAAATTAAGAGGATCTACTTATAGTCTGTCTATCCTCTTTTGCCATCCCTTTAATAAACTTAAACTTTAACCATTTTGGAGCCTGCTAGTGGTTGATTCAGCTTCCACTGAAGCCAAGACAGGCTCATCTGCACATTTGCTACAGCCATACCCTTTGGCTGTAGGAACAGCCTGGGAGGGATTTGCTGGACAGGCTGGCTGTGATTCTCTAACATGCAGCAGCTCTTTTGCTCCAACAAGCAAAAGAAAGGGATAATAGAGGAGCTGAGGCTCCTCACGCTTCAGAGAAAGAAATCTCCTTTGTACAGAAAATACCTTCTGCAGTCATCTATGATCTGGAAGGAAAACCTCCTGCTTGTGTCAGAAGCACTCAAATATATCGGCAAATTTTTTTATCAGAGATGTATCTCTTGACCTTTGAAATTACAAATAACTGAATCTTGCAATTAGGGAAGACAGTACCACCTCACCTACAACTGAGTGTTTTATAGCACACATCAGCTAAAAGTATTTTTAGATCAAATTAAAAGTGCAGTGAGAGCCTGACCAGAATCATAATGCAATGGAAAACCTTACACAGACACCTGTTTCAAAGCGGTTCCTGGCTCAATTGGCAGATCAAGAGTGTCAGCTACCGCTGATAAGCTCAGATAAGCCCCTGGAATTCTGGATGCTTTGCAGATCCCAAACCTCTTAACACGAGAGGCTCACTTATCACAGTTTCTTTTTGGTCTCCTGAAATTAACTGACGAAATTTCACAACATGTAAAAGAGGATAGCTCGGGAATGAGCGCTGTGTTCTTCTTCCACAGGCCAGCATGCTCCCTCTCACAGGCTTGTCTCCCAAGTGCTCGGTAAATAAAGAGTAAATTGAATGGTTGTTCTTATTTTTATTTCCCCAAGAATTAGTGAAAAAAACAGCTAGAATACATACAGACACAGATAGCTAGAATGAGTGTAATTTATCTGTGAAGTAATTTCTATGTCTCTCTCTTTCCATCACATACGCGTACACTATTTCCTTCCCGATGACAAGACCAACCAGGGTGCTGATCAGCCACGTCGCCGATATTGACAATGACAAATCCCTTTCACAGCTCAGAACCTTAAATAAATTCTCCCGAGACACTGGCAGACACTCTCCTCCTTGCCCTGTCACTCATGGCGAAGGCTGCAAGGATGATTAGGAATTAAGCAGGGGTATTCTGGAATGGAAAAATCTCGCTTGATGGGGAATAAGTCAAGACTATAAAGTGTATTTAATTCCTTCTCTTTCCTCCTTCAGTTTTAATTAGGATTAAAATGTCTCTAGCAGATATTTTGGGATTACTTTCATTTTCTTGCACTATGTATAAGCTTATCTGCTTCACATTATCCTAAACAATACTGGAGAATTAACTACCAGAAATAAAACTGTTGGAAGGCAAATACCTCCCAGCAGAAAAATCTATGGCTCCCTTCATTTCCCCACCCCCTCCAGAACATATGCATATCAAAAGTTTGTGCCAAAAAACCAACCCTAACGTCCACACCCTTTCCCACAAACATATTTTCATCTGATTGCAATGAGCCTTATTTTTGATGCAAATGGCAAGAGAAGGTGCTTGTAAGAAGCAGAAGCTCTCTTCCTCTCAGGTGATATCTTGGCTGGTCAGAACCTATCAGGGGTTTATGGATTGCATTCAGCACTTCTCAGAACTAGGCACATTGCTTCTCAATAACATCTAATGCTTTATAAATACTACAGAATAAAGGAAAAAAAATAATCAGGTCACCATGAAGAAGAACCAAGTCCAACCTCAACCCAAAGTTCACAGTGTTTTTACTTGCACAGCCGCTCAGATAACTCCTTTCTCCCTGCCACACTTATGTTTTCTGTTCTTCTCCTAACAGATTCTGCTTGGCCATTGGTGCTCTTCACAGTATGTGGGTCCAGGACACCATTTAAGACCCAAAACTTTGGGCCACAACCTTGGGGTAGCAAGCAGCAGTATTGAAGTCTAGCAACAAACGGGACTAAGCCTAGAGGGGCTGTGGCATGAACCACCAGCAGCCACAAGCACATCTCCACACAGCAAAGCACTCGGGCTATGATGAAACAGAAGTGCTGAGCAGCAGAAAGGGAAAGGAAAAAGGGAAGGCTTGGAAGAAACAGTCTATGGTTGCATAAAGGAAGAAAGGAGAATTTTATTATAAATCTGTGGGGAGTGACACTTCATTTTACATAGCCTTCACAGCTGGGTGTAACTGTCATATGCTGACAGCGCCTTGAACTAACTCTAGGAGAGTGCAAGGCTGTAAGTGACATTAATATTTACCTTCAGAAGTTTTTAATCCACCACAATTATACAAAAGGTCCACGTTAGGAATTGGTCTTGCACTGGACCTTGTAAGGAAGACTGGGGCTGTGCCCCAGACTAGCCTTGTGTGCTGCATGGATTGCATGCCTGACAGGGACGATGCTTGCAGTGTCCCTTCCAAAGCACAGGTGACTCCATATACCCCAGTCAGCTAAGACATGCACATCCTGTGCTGTCTGACAGAGACATATGTTTAATGGGCAGGACTCAGTCAAGGGGTGGAAGGTCCCTTCCTTTGAGGCAAGGAGGCAAGTAGGTCCCTTTCACAGGAATGTCACTGGTGGATTTCAGCAGGATCAATGTCTAGAAGCAGTCAGTATAGTGATGGCTATAAAGCAGCATAGGCAGAGACAACTCTGGTCCTCTCAAAGACAGAGAGGGCTCCAAAGATGTTTGAGATACCTTCACACTTGAGGGCACTCAGTAAACTTGTTTGGAAAGATGAGGCCAGGTACAACAGGTTTGTAGTATCTGATGATGTGCTTTGATGCAAGATACTAAACCAAATGCAAAAATGAGTCTACTCTAATGTGACAAGTCCCATGTTTCTCTAGACTTATCATTTTAATAAGCAAGACTAACTTTTCAAAGCACGTTGTCTAGAATTTGTCATGATGACTGATGATGCTTCTGTTGATTTCATAACAAATTTTGCATTTAAAAAACATTGTCTAAGTCTCTTGTGCCAACTCTAGGGCTATATATTTACCTATCCAGCTACAGCTAATCTTCAGCCAGCTGCAGCCCCAAGGCTAGTTTCCCCAAAGGAACTCATCTGATTGAGCTATTTTGAAAATTTTTCCCCACATTTGTGGGCAAACCAGATCTTCTGGTTGGATTGTGTCCACGCAGCAAGTCATTCTCGTGAAGCTCAGGTTGGTCCAAGCCTTTCTGTGAGGAACATCTTAGAACAAACAGAAGGAAAGAGGGAGGGAAGATTCAGTGTTTATCTTTCCAGATAAAGAGTAGAAAGCTTTTTAGTTGATAAAACTTCTATTACAAGAACACACAGTATATCCTAGTCCTGCTGAATATTATAGTCCAGTTTTTTATGCAGTAAGATTTTGCTCTGTCCTGGTTTCGGCTCGGATAGAATTAATTTTCTTAGCTAAACCACAGCATACTTGACAAACAATCACACTATCTACTTTTTTTCTTCTTCTTCTTTCAGTAAGGTAACATTAAAACAGTTTGCAACTGCAGAAATCCATTTTAAGAATATTGCACAAGACTCAAAAGGTGGAGACCGAAGAGGGAAGAGGAGACTGTGAGACAGTGGAAGAAAGTGTCTGAATTGGGAAGCAGTAGAATCTAGCCACTGCAAAAACATTAGTAATAATTAATATTTATACAGCAGAGGTGAATTCCCTTGGACATTCTCTTAATTGTAAATTAGCCTGTTAAGCAGGAATTTAGATGATGCACTGCTGATCTCATTTGGCCTGAAAAATCCCAATACAGCTACATAACAACTCTTTGGTTGCTCACTATAGCAGATGCTGGCAAAAGCTCAAGCACAGAAAAACCCAAACAAGACGTTTTTTGATCTCTCAACACATGTGTTCGCCACAGGTGTTTAACTGTGATATGTTCCCACTAAAAATCTCATTAACCTAAATGCTAGCAGGAGAAGTCTGTTTGGAAGCTTCCAGCACATTGGCTGTTTTCCTCAGGATGGAAAACTTCCAGTTGTGAACGTGTGGCCAGTACTACTTAAAAATATCAAAGTGATTATATCATCAGCGTGAGATGCCTGTTTCCCACGTTGAGCTCTGTTGTCCCTAGGTCCTCCTCCTAACCAATGAGGGCAGCACAAACAAGACATTTGCTGTGGAAATCAAACACAGACCTGGGGGAATGCAATTTGCCAATAGGCTGCTGAATAGAGGAGCTGTTGAACGAACAAAGACTCTCAAGAAATACCTGCCATCAAGCCACGGCTCCCCAGTGGCACATCTCTGCTACAGCTATTTATATCCTGTATTTCTGCAAGGCCAGATGCAGGAAAGTTAAATCAATTTGACTCAAAGCTCTTCTTTAGTCTAGAATCACACTTTACTTACCTAAAAATAAAAGAAGC
The DNA here is from genome assembly GCF_035582795.1 of Mycteria americana. Classification (NCBI taxonomy): domain Eukaryota; kingdom Metazoa; phylum Chordata; class Aves; order Ciconiiformes; family Ciconiidae; genus Mycteria; species Mycteria americana. Next base: position 44,064,674 of record NC_134366.1, on the reverse strand, counting down.
TAGTAATCTTATGTTAGGATGTTTTTAATCCATTGTGCTTAGTATGTTTTAACGTAAGTGTGAAGCTATTCTCTATAAACAGAGAACAAACCATAATTCAGAGAGGTCAAGACTTAAATGTCCAATGGCTCTAGGGCTTTTGGTGCCCAATGAAAGATGCTTACAGCTCCGCCTTCAGAGGTTTGGACAGCTGGTACTGTAGGGCATATCCAGGGAAGCACAGCCAACCTTCCTACCCCCAGAGCATCATTCTAGTTACTCAGTCACATTGTCTCAAAAAATTAGGTGTTATTTTTCCCTCTGCCTGCAGTCCTGACTTCTGCCTCACCAACACATTATTCACTCCAATTTCCATTGCAAATTTGTGATGGTATCGACTTTTTCTTCTTATTAGTGCAGAAAAATTACGGTAAAGCACAGACTACCTGAAATCCTTAATGGATGATTAAAGTCAGCAGGCATGCCATGGAAATTTTCAGATTACTTAACCTCTTTTGTAAACCGAAGGCTAATATATGACCCAAACAATTACAGTCTGTGAACTTTCACAGACAGCCTGAAGGCAGCTGTAGAAGGTAGGACAGAGCAACAATTTGGAAAGAGCAGCAGGCAGTCAAGCACTGTCTGCCAGGATAAAGCTTCTCTTAGTTCATTAGCATCAAGAGGGAATCAGATAATTGGAATGCACTTTCACATGTATTCAGCTTTTGAAAATGCATTTGAACTAGGGTATTTTCTCCTGGGCATGGTATCACACTGCTAAAATAAATCTTTTTTTTTTAGTTCTTGATCTTAGAGAGGGAGGAGGGAAATAGGAGAGGTAAGTTTTCCCTGTAACATCAGCCCACCTGCACTGGAAACAGTCCTAAGGACCATGAATGAGAAGTGTCTGGGTTTTCGTTTACCTCTGCTCAGCATTTTCAACATAAGGAATAAAAAAATATATATATTAAAAAAAAAATCAATGGTGACTAGGGAAGGGCAAAGCAAGCAAATGGAGACTGGAACACAGGAGAGGATGGGAAAAATCACTTCAGGCTTCAGTAAGTGTTTCTGATGCAGTATTACAGCTTATTTAAATCAAAGCTTTTGAAGGGCATTCTGTTAAATGCACCATGTCATTTCTGTAATAGTGGAACAAAAGTTACTTAAAAAAAACAAAAAAAAGCAGCCTTTACAGTCACATGAAGCCAGACCTGAATAAACAAGTTCAACAATAGAGTGGTTCCTTCCAAAGCAAATTGGATGTCTTTTTTATCCTTTGTGTGCTGTTTAACTCAGGTTTAAGAAAACCAGAAAGCTGAAAGCTAGCTGATCTGCTGGTCTGGCTACAGCACAAATCTGTGAGACAAAGAACGGGTTTCTGACTTATCCTGGGGGGGGGGGGGGGGGGGGGGGGGGAGTGTGTGTGTGAAAGAAAAGCTAAGCAGCAGTCCCCCACACAGCTAACAAGGGCGAGATAGATCTTAATCCAGACAAAAGCAGTGTCAGGAGAAAGCACTTGCTAATTCATTTTAGAAATCTAGTGCTGACAGTGCGTGTGTTGACACACACCAAACCAGATGAGAGAAACAGAAGACGACAATGTGGGGAAAGTAAAAAATAAAAAAGATTCATTCAGACATTTTTCTTTTTAAATAATAGATATAAAATAATACTTTTTTCAATATATTGATTTAGATATTTTTTTTTTTTAATAAAAGGAATAAAACATTACTGTTTCCACTTGGGGCCACTTCTTCTCTTGCATGCTTATCCTTTTCAGAGGTGGTATTCAAGAACCTAAGATGGAATTGTCCGAATGAAAGCTCACCACAGATGTATCTGCATCTGGAGATGCAGTTAGTCATCCAGAAAATTCACTGAATCAGTCTACAGTCCCAGACCAAAAATCCCATTTCACTAGAAATATTTCTACTGAATTAAGCTAAATTTCTAAAGGTCAAAGGAGATTTTATTTTTGTAAATATATATGTCACACACACATATATACACAGCAGATGGTTTAATCTCACTGTCTCCTGTCTGTAATGGGATATTTTACGATAACCAATGCACACATCTTCCTCAGAATATGATATCAATGACGTACTGTGATTCACACTGTCACTAACCACAGAATATTCACTGAAACTTATTTTCCACCAATTTCCCCCACAACTAGCACAACAGTTATAGACAATAAATACATAATTAATATACACACCTTTGACACTAATAAGCTAAAATACTATTTGCTTACCTATATGGTCTCTAACATGTGAGCACCCAGGTCTTCTAAAAAACTAAAAAAGATTGTTTTGCCAGTAGCACTAACCATCCAAAACAATGATGAATTCTTCAAATTTACACAATATACATTTTTACCATCCTCTGCCAGGTATTTCTGGATAAATAAGTCTATTTTTTCAGTCCAGAAAAGTCAAGGCAGTGCAGCATCATTGCATACAAATGCCTACTTATAGAACATAAAGCTGCAAATGTACATAAGTTTTGAATATCATTACAAAAGGGAGCCATGGACGCATCCTGCTATCAGCTACAGAGGGTTCAACCTACAATGGACCCAAATGGAGCTTCTCCAGATTTACTCAGCATTAACACAGGCAGAGTATGGCTCATTTTCTCGATATCATTTCTACATGGTGAAATTAGTATAGAGGAAAAGTTTAGGCAAATGTCATGCATAATAAATTGTATTTTTATTTCTTCCATAAAGAGAGATGCTATAAGGAAAAGAGTACATTTTATATACTGTACTAGCGTGGGTGAGATTAATAATTTAACTGAAGTGTAGTGATATAAAATAACAATAAAATACAGATGTATGCTCAGACAAGAGTTTCAAAGGGATCCAATAGCATAGTATATGGAGACAGCCTGCTCTTACAGCCCATATGTCCCACAGGACTTGAGAATGATTGCTGATGGTTGCTTGAGAGTTGTTTTTCTTAGCTTTTGTACACTCTTGTTGTTGATAGTCTTCAGATGAATACACAGGGATTCCCACAACACCTAAAAAGGACTGAATATCTGAAGTATAAATGAACTGAAGTGAGAATCAACAAGATGGGCTGAGTTCCCAGCTCTGCTACCAGTAGCTGTGTGATCTTGACCAAGTCACCTCTTTTTCTGTTTCTGGTTCCCCTTCCGTCTTGACCATCAAGATGGTCAAGAAAATGGGTCCTTGTCACTGTGGGTCCTGGTCCTGTTGACACTCATCATTGTTCATTAGGTAGTTGAAGCTTACCCTGGGTGCACACAGTGCAAGAGCCATACGGATCACCAGTGAGTAGGGATCTATGAGGATGCTCATGTTCACATCGGGGAAAACTAGATGTTCATAAGGAATCTAACCATCTAGAAATCTATGTTGCTTCTCTGTATGGTGTGGGTAGTAAGGAGAGACGTGTGGGAAAGATTTGCTCAAGCCAAATGGAAGAGAGAGGGAGATACTAAGCATCAAGACTTTCTTTTTCAAATTCCTCAGTTTTTTTATTGCAATAACCTAATATCCTTAATTTGTACACATGCAAATAAATTATCTTTCGCAACAGCCTGAGGTAATACCTTTTTTCTGTCAAGGAAATCCTAGAGATCTCTGGCTTTTCAGGTTTCTTTTTCTTTAAGCATGGTCACAGATGTCCCCAAACCCCATTGATTTACCTCCTCATTGATTGCCTTTCCTCCAAAAGGTAGCACATGCAGATCTGCCTCAATGTCTTTGTACTAGACACAGTTAAAACACAACCTTTTTACTGCCTCAACTGGATTTAAAAAAAAAAATAAAATTGAAGGATGTCTTAAACTGGATATGTTTGTTTGATTGCTAAAGGTTGCTTTGTAATGTCACCTAGATTACATGCACTTACAGAGCATATTCAAGAGTAACACTATGGTTGTGTACGATGGCAGCATACACTGTATTAGATCATATACTATATCAACAGCAACCCTAAGCAATTCAATCCTAAACTCATTTAACAGTAGGCATTGACTGCCCTTGTTGGAAAATACCATCACTGGCCAATTTCTAGCATCTCACAGTAGCTTCAGCTGTCTCAGAGTGGGATATAACTATGATAGATGCCTGAAGTCTGGAAGGATGAGTACTAAATGGAGGAGTGGTTTAGTTTTCAATCTTTGGACAGTTTTGATGAAGTACTAATAAAAATGCTATAACACAGGTTTCGCTTGCAATTCTTCTACTATGGAAATTCGCCTACTGACAGCTTTATTAAGAATATCATGAGTTTTCTTTACAGCCTAGATCAACCTCAAGATGAAGGGCTTAAAAAGAGAAAGCCGTTTTCTTACCTGGTGATAGATTCAATCTGATTTAGATAATTAAAAGTGGGGAATAATTAATCCTGAATTCTTTTGCACAGTTACAGGAAGGAAAAAAGAAGTGGTAAATGTATTATTTAAACTCAAGGCAACAAAGCAGTGCAGATGAAAAGTTCAGAACAACTTTCATAAATAGCAATTATTTTTTGGTCAAGAAGGGTCTAGAATATACATTGTGGAAAAAAATCCCTAGGAAAGTCTAGAACTGAGCAATTTTCACATTATTTAGCTTTTGTGGGTTTCTACACCATCAACAAGATAATCAAAGCCAAAGGCATAAATAAAGTTATTTTTATGCCTGCACCTGGCTCTCCTGAAATATCAAGACTATATTTCTCTTGTACTGCATCTCTGTTTCAACACAGTGCCTTTTGGTGAAGTTATTCTCTCATGGGGTCTCTATAACTACTTTTGTTCTGCAGTGAACATCATGATTGTTCTCTTGTTTGCCTTTGTTCTATTACTCTTGGCAAAATTTAAAACAAACATTTTTTTTCTTTAGGAAAAGAAAATATATTATGAATAAATCTTTGAAATATTAATATATGATTATTTGATATTTTATTTTTCAGTATAAATAATTTACAGTGTATTGTGCTATTATTTATATAGTTTTTTTAAAAGATATATTGTAGCTTTCTTCTCTTCACAGAACTTGTGCAAAAAGGAAGAAAGATACAGACATTTCTAGTTCCAGGGTAAAACAATTGAAATATATACCTTTTGGCACATTTTAAGGAATACAGATAACAATAACAACATTTCCACATTGGCAAGTAGATTTAGATAATGGTATTACAACTCCAGACTTATAAAATAGGATTAAAATAAATTATTATAAATTAATACAGCTATGGCTTTCTTTTTAGCTACTGTGGGGTGGTTTATTTTAGTCAACATACGTAGTTATCACTGTATCCTGAACCAAAATGCTCAGGAGGATCCAGTTTGCCCAGAGCTGAACAAAGTCTGCACCTGTTATACCACTGTAGGCCACTCTGGGGACAGAGCCTCACCAAGGAGCCTGGATCTAGTTGAGAAATGACATCGGCATTTCCAAAACCATCCCCAATCCATGGGAGTGGCACTGCTGGACCTGGTAAGGGAAGGCCCTCCACGAGGCACCTCACTTACATTCTTTTTAAGGTTGCTAGAACAGAGTGAAAATCCAGGGTAGATGGATTTTAATATACAAGTAAATTTACATTTTGCTTATTGGGACACACACACACAAAAACCAAACCAAAGCATTTACAGTAGGGTTTTTTGTAAGCACGCTCACTTGAACTATGAAATGAGATATATTTGTTGTACAGATTTATCTTTATCTTTACTACTAAAGCTTCAGGGCAAACACCATACAAATATGTTTACCATCCATTCACTAATACAGATCATTACTATAAAATGATGCAGTTGTGCTCTGTTAAACCATTAGCTAATGTTTCATCAACATTCTCTTACATGCACTTTAAATCAGGTTGTTGAAAACAGTTGCAATAAATTCCTAAGCCACAAGTGGCCATAAAACCGTTTACACACACACAGCCTATTCTACTGTTCCTGGTCCTCTAAATCATTCAGGTCATATTTCCTGAACCCTAGAAAAAAAACTTGTTGGTGCTAAAGTATGCCAAATGGATACATGTCATTTAAGCTTTAAAATACTCTAATCCGTTATGGTGGCAACATATATTTTATTTCTAATGGGCTCAAAGTGAATCTTAAAAAAGATTTAATTAATTAGAGACATATGAATTAAAACATCACAAGTGTAGTACGAGACTGAAAGTCACTGTGGTTCACATAAACCCTGGATAATGATATGGAAAAATTCCTTTATTTGAGACATGAATAGATAAAGAGAACATTACAAAAGCTTTCCTTGTATGTTTTCAGGCTGTTGCTGAAAGTGTTTCCCAATTAGGATAAAAAGCCAAATTTAATTAAAATTCAGTCTTAATGTCCTGTTTACTTTTAGCTACAAAGGTTTTGCACTATAAAGATAAATATAGACTACCATTACCAAAAACAACTGCTTTAAAATTTATAAATGGAAGGTGAGAATAGGCAGATATACTCAGAACATTGTGTTTCAGATTTATTGCTATATTTTAAGGTTATAAAAGAATGATATGGCATTCAAGCCATCCAAGAGGTAATTTGCAATTCAGTACATTGTATTTTAATCAATAAATAATCATGAACAGAGGAGGACATGATTTCTCATGTAACTAGCCACTGCTGGATTCCAGGGAGCATGGATGCCGAATATCATAAAAAATAAAACACCGAGAGCTTTGCAGGGGGAATGCATTATCCTGCTGTTTTGAGGTGAGGCTTTGATTTGCAGAAAAAAAGAAAAAAAAAAAGAAAAAAAAAAATGTATAATGTTTCCTGATAAATTTTAACTTCCTGTCTTAAACAGATTTATTGTAAGCCATTGGGAAAGAAAAATAAAGCCATATTTGTTTTCTCTTCTACACTATCAGTTTAAGTAGTGTCCCTAGCTACTTCCAAACTGGTTATCAGCTCAAGGAATTGCTTATTTTTTTGTAAAATAATGGTATTTGACCATTGCATGTATTTTGTGCTATATCCATCTGCGTCTTCAAACACTTACCTACCAAGACTGAGTTTAGCCTTGCCTCACTGGTGTTACACAGAAATAAAGCACGCGGGGAAAGAGGGAAAGCACCTGTGCATCCAGGCACAGCCCTGAATATAACATCCTTTAAATGAGAAAACACCGTCCCAGAGCAAAATCTTCCCCAGGGGATACCTACAGCATCCTCCCAGAAAGTTGCTCCACTTGTTTCATTCAACCCAAATCAGGTAAAATAGATAGCTCTGCTTCTCCTGGCAGTGTTGCCAAAGTAGCCCCACGGTCCCTGCCATCCTGAAACCGGCCTAGGAGGATGGGGGTAGGTTATTGGATGGGGGTAGGATGGGGATGGTGGGATGTTACCTGTTACGCAGGTAACACGGAGGACAGAGCCGCAGCAGCCGCAGCAGCTCTCCTCAGGCTTTGCGCAGAGGTACCCAGTGCAGCGGTACCCAAGCTTGTTTCAAAGAACATGCACCACCTCACCCCAAGCCATATCTGGACTGAGCCCTGGCCACCTAGCCCTCACCCACCCACCACCCAGCTCCCTGCAAGCTCCAAGCCATCTCTGTGCCTCCAGCGACAGGAGGCTGAAGGGACTGTGTATCACAGAAAGAGTCCTCACTAAGCTGACATCGGTGGCAAGACTTCAAGAGAGTCTGCGTTTCACCCTTAGCTCATGGGCAAGAGGTGGGAGGACTGAACAGGACGTGGGGCAGATGAGTAGTTACCAACAGTTACTCTCCGGGCCTCCCACGTAGAGAAGCAGCAAAGCTGCTAGAAAGAGACTCCATCTGCTCCTGGTAGGGAGCAAAAACATAAATAACACCGTATGGCCAATGTTATCCAAGGCAGCTGTTAGATCTAAAAGAATCCTAATATTACAGTATTCTGCAATCTGCACATAATATTTATACAGAAGGTGATCCTAAAGAATTTCTAAATTTAGTTTTTAAGCTAATGTAAACTTGAATATTTTATCTGTAAATATAGAGGGGGGAAAAGCTACTGCAGTACTTCAGAAAACAGCCCTGCTTGGTATCACTGCATAGTGGCATTTTACCAGAATGGATCCACATATCTGTACACAGGCAGACTGATCTAAGTAGGTGGCAGAGGGCATTTCCCTCATGCACTTCAGATTCAGCTTCATCACTCAATAACCTGTTTGCACAGGTTGTTTTGAGTAGAGTTGCAAGGACTCTAGGTGATGGCTGAGAATTTAAAGTCAGCTTTGTTAATCTCTGAGCTCCTAAATCAGAGAAAAAAACCTATAGTATGCAAATATTGTTCCCTTGGAACCACATTTACTTAGCTGCTGATGAGCAAGGAGGTAAAGTGCTGTTTCTTCCTGGGTTTTTTGTGAAGCAGCACAAATCCTGTGCTGCGATTCTTCCCGTAGCTAGCAGACTACAGCTGTGTCAAATGCTGGGATAATCATTTACTCCAGACTATGAATGATGCAATGGGGGGGGGGGAGAAAAAAAAAAAAGAAAAAAACAGAAAGAAAAAAAAAAAAAGACAGCATTCCCCCATTAAAAGGAATAAACCTTCAGATTAGCATATACAAAAATATCTTAAAACAAAGATTGCTCCTAAAAGCTCTCTACATTTTACAAAGGGCTGATAAATACTGCTTCATGTTCTCCCATCCAGGTAAACATAACATGTCAGTCTATAAACATCACTTTGAAAGATCTCATAATATAGGCTTTGATTTAGCAGAGCGGTTAAGCATGCAGGAGCCCATAGGTGTATACGTAAGGGGTGGGTTTATTATTGAAGATGAAAAGGACATACAAACAAGTGCTTTGCTAACTGCAGCTGTAGTGAAATTCTTTTCAGAAACTGCTACCTAACAAGAACATTAAGTGAGTGATCTTTTTCTCTTCATTTCATCAGGATTTATCACCTTTGATTAGAGCTGAGTGACTAGCATTTCTTTGACAGATTTAAACTTTTGCTTTATATGACTAATTTGTATATAGCTTCTGCTATTGTTCATTTAGAAAAGACACCCATTATTTTTTTAGCCCCACCCAGGGGAAAATAAATAAATAAATAAATAAATAAATAAATAAATAAAGCTCTTCTGATTTCTATTGATCTATTCTTTAACTGCAACTACCAGAAAGAGTTGTGCAAACAATCATTCAGGCCACTGGTTGTTCAAAACTTCTTTGCTCTAACTGTGGTTTGACATACCATATGGATGTTATCCAATTAATCCAAAGGATATTTTGGGTTTTTTTCTTCTTAACTGTAAGATCGAAGCCCATGGGAAAGAGATGAGCCCTAATAGCTATTGAACAGTGACTGTTCAGTAGCTGTTGTTGGTTGAGCCTATTCTAGCAACCAAATATGACAACAAAATAAAGTATTCTGAGAAGTACATCCAAAAGTTTTGTTATGCATGACATGCTCTTAGGTGGTCTTTGAAACACACAGAATCTGCAAGTGATGCAGTACAGAGCTGCTGACTTCCCATGAGAGGGGCTGGGAGCATACCACTGTGGTGGTTTTAGACTCAGATTTCCACACTGTCTTGTACGACACTAATTTTCTTTATGTGCCCCCCCCCCCCCCCCAAAAAAAAAAAAAAACCACCAAAAACCAACCAATATACCATCCCAACAACAACAACAAAACCAAAAAAACCCCACCAAACAGATTTAAGGTCAATAGGGTTTTTCATCACTCTCCCGATAGACATTTTCCATTAAATTTTACCCCAGAAGTCCTGCATGCAAGTATAGAGCTACTGACAGACACATTTAGAAGTGTTTCACAAGCATATTTGTATGTCATTTTGAGGTATTTTTGGTTGTTGATGCACTGGGTCAGTATCGCCTTCCCTCAGTGATCCTCTCCTAGGTCTGTGATTTTCATTCTCCACTGTAATGTCCAAGGACAGCAGTATCGTTTCTTTTGTTCTTTTTCATTTTCTTCCTAGAAATTACCAGTTGAACTGCAGTAATTCACCATGTGAAATGTTTACTTTTAGTGCTGACCCCTCTAGGGCAAGAACATTTGCTCAGGCACAATCAAGAAAAAGCAGCTGATGATACACTCAAGACCTATAATGGAAGTACCTGTTTATACACTGACACATTGCAATTTAAAGACACATTGAGAGTAATTTGTGACCCAGGGTCTCTCACTACAACAACGGAGATAGTGAAAAGCAAGGACCAAATCTAGACTATGAGGCTGCAAAGGAAATGCTCCCAATAATATTGAACATTAAATCTTCAGTGTCTTCTAAAAAAAGAAAAGTCATTGCGTTGTCTGATTTGGATCCCTAGGAGCATTAGAAATGGAGTCAGCACTAATAGAAGTAGCAGACATCTCATCATCTACAGACACCAGCATCAGAAAAGGAAGGTACATTTGGAAGGAAACCAGCAACTAATCAGGTGTCCCAATTTAGACAGAACCTCCGTATGAATGCTTGAATGAGAAGACTCAGAATGAACTTCTGGAAGAGACAGCTAAGCTGCCATTAGCATTAACTGCCCAGATTGCTTTCTGAAATTCTCTGACCTGCTGAAGCAGCTCAGTTATGCCTCAAAGTAAAATACTCCAGTCTTCCCCCAAACCACCTGTCATTCAGTTTCCAGGTTCATTAGCACAAGCAAGGAAAATCTGCACTTCAGCAACAGAAATCTCAGCTTGGCTGAGACAGATCCACAAACAGATGCAGGAGCAGAATCTCATGGCTCCTAAAAGCTCCGCTCAGTATTTATTGCTGAACTGTTTATGCAGTTATAGCACACAATGGCTTGGTGAAGTACTTATAGCCACTTGAATATCTTTGTAAGTTAAGTAATCAGATGTCACCAGAATGCAAACAAAGGAAATGATGGAAGCTCTCACTGAGGGATTTTTGTCTTACCTTTCCCTTCCTCTCAAACATTAAACATCTTGAAAAATACTTGACAAACTCCAATGTGATACTAAGCTTCTTTCTCCTGGGGATGCCATCAAAAAGATTAAAACCCAAAAGTAACTGTCCAATTTTATCTCTTTTAGATTATTAAAGCTGAGATCTATTTTTGGCTTCAGCTGCTTATGTGAAAAGAGAGTTTCAGGAAGCTTTCTGTCTGAGCTGCTCCATCTGAAATATTCAATAAGATACTGCTATTTTTATTTCTCTCAATCTCTTTCTTCACCTACAACAATGACTTAGCTAAAGCTAAACTAGTTTCCCAGGAATCATTCCACATTCACAAGCAGGCTTTCCCTGGCAAGGCTACCACATGTCCTTTGCTTCCTAGACACAGCCTCTTCTTCCACCCTTTCATGCCAGGTCTACCTGTTTTTCCAGACAAATATGGGCAGGCAAAATATTGGTAAGTGTGGCCTGGTGGATCTCAAAGTCCCATCTGGGATGGGATATTTTGCAAAGAAAATGTCACAGAAGAGGAGTTTAATTCCTGGTACGATGCTTGTTCACATCTTGACCCAGGGGAAACAAGGTGTTTGTGGCTGTGGGTGAAAAAACTGTTTTTTTTTTTTTAACAAGTTTCAATAAAAACTCCAAAAAGTATAAATTCAATTAATTTCTGGTGTCTAAATTGAATCAAAAGGGTTTGTTCAGCTCAGCACCTGACTGGTGGCAATGGCCCTGAATGAGTGGTGTCAAAAATTATTCAGGTGTCTTATGCCTCGTTTTCTTCTATCACTTTGGCTCCCCAGGTGAGCTGTTGGGGTGCTGGGCATTGCTGAGTCGCAGCAGTTGGCATCCTACACTTTGGGGAGCTGGCCTCCCGCCCATCGAGCAAAGGGCTCTGACGGACTCTCAGCACCAAGCCGCCGCAGCCTGCAGCCACTGTGCTGGCTCCCTGCCTTACCTCTGCTGCAGGTCACTGCCCCATCTCCCGTCCATGAGGACAGGGAGATGCACGGTTCCTCAGGCCCTGCAGTTCCCTTTTTTATATTCACCAAAACTGCAAATAACATCACACATTCCCTTTCATAGCCAGTTCAATGATGAGTGCAGGAATCTCCAGTAACCAGCCAGGAGGTGGCAACACTTCAAACCACAACAGTCTTCACCCCGTGAATGTGAGTTGAAGCCTGCAGAGGTTGGTCACCACCAGCTGACTTGCTCTGGAATGTTTCAACTCATTTTGTCAAAATGAGGTTTTTGATTTAGGAGAATCTACCCAGAATGATGTGCAGACTTCCTGATTTCCACCCCCCCAAAACCATCAAATATTTATCCGGTGGGATTTCCCAGCACTGCTTTCTGCAGGAAGCTTATCCTCCCATGCAGCATCATGGTTCCTCTGTTCTTGGCCAGAGCACTTGAAGTGCAGAGGGCAAAATGAGATTAATAAAAAGAAAGAAGGTCAAACCTTCCGTTAAGTTCAAGAGTTCAGTTTTGCAGTTGAGTGAAGTAATTTCTCATTCCCACTTAAATTTGTTCCTCCAGCACTAAAGCTTACTAAATAATTATACTTAAAACAATCCTGATGAAATCTTTTATACTTTAAGAATTAGAACATCAATTCAATTAAACAATGATTGCAATATACTGATTTATCTCCATATCCTTCTCACCAGAAAAAAAGTCTGCTTAATGATGTCAACTTTAAAAATATATTCAGCCAGTTAATTTTTACTGAAAGCCAAAAACCTTCTTCCAGTTATGTTCCTGTGACTTTTACTGGTTTGACTTACTTGGTCTACTGAAAATAGATCTGTCATAGGGAAAAAAGTCAAAAGTGTAATTTTCATTGATGGAGCCAAAGCCTTAATAAAAGATCATGGAATTCCAGACTTACATTTCCTAAAGAAGTGTTGGTAAAGAATAGCAATGATCTTATCCAGAAGAGATTTCTTAAGCCACTATTAGACATTACAATGTAAAAGTCAAATAAGAAGGAGGAAGATATCTTGGCATGTCTTTCCTCTTTTTTTGACTTAAAGCAAATAAAACACTCATTTCAGAAGATAGAACTACAGAATTATTCAAAAGCAACTGAAACTAACATATTTTGATATTTTCAAACAATACATAAAGTTGATATACTTTTCTGCCTAAGGTTTTTTTGGTGTGTTGTTTTTTTTTTTTAAAACGGTGATGAAATGAAAATGAATGAGTGCTTATTCAAAGCAAACATTTTCTCTAGCCTCTGGTGCCTCTGCAATTGCATGTGAGACTTCACATTAGACTGGTATAGTTTAAGCACTAGCCTCTCATTAATGTGCAAGTGGTAACTCCAGCATTCAGATCCTCTGCAGAGCTATTCAAATGAGGAAAAGAAGGCATTTCTTTATTTCCTTTCTCAGAAGCACCTCACTTAAATAGTAAGTAGGGCATGCCCAAAGAGGATGTCCCCAATTACAGAGCATTTTACTTACATCAACAAATTCACACTCAGAAAATGATCCAAGTCTACCAATATACAAATTCTGCCTAATGTAATTTATAGTAGCAGTTTCAAAGGCACACTTGCATTAGAGGAGACAGCAGCACAGGTCTTCCAGCTAAATGCACTTAGTTCATCACTTACTGCAGCATCAAATGTTTAATCCACTGAAGGATGGGGTTTTGGTTTACTCTTACCAGCCATCATTACAACAGTAGGCACCTTGAATTACTTGCTCATATGCAAATACACAAAAGTGTCAAAGCCATTAATCTGAAAACAGGTTTCCTCAGAGCCAACCAACACTTACTTCTGGTGGATATTTACGTGGCTTATACACCCACTTTAGAACTAAGTTTGCTCATTATGATGGTTGGACTTGGCCTTCAAGACATGTCTTCTTAATACAGGGAGTTATGTGAAGAGAAGCTGCTGCAGATTTTGCCATTATTAAATTGTGAATGAAGAATAAGGTGATGGAGAAGAGAGAACAAGTTGGTCTGCAATCAATCACATGCCTTTCTAAAGTGCACTTTGTTAATCTTTCAGGAGAAGCTTTTGTATTCCTAAATCCTCTACTCGGAATCAAGTAAATATCACCAAGGAACTCTACAGAGGTATCGTAACAGACCCTCTAGTAGCAGAGCACTAGTTTATGAGGCCAGAAATGTGGTGGTTTAAATCTGTGCAACACTTGAAATTTACAGCATAATTAGCATGTAGTAATCATGGGCCCGGTCTGTGGTGTACCAACGTAGTGCAAGTTTTTCACTAAACTGCCTCAGCTGCTGGTGTGAGGGTGCATCTGAGCCAGGATTCAAACTAACCATGGGATCTGAGCATTTTCTCCTGCAGCAACAAAGCTGACCTAGTTTAAACACCTCCTTATTTGACTTTCAAGCCTTATCTACATTCTGCACCAAAAGAATCATATTCCTAGAGAAGGTCATAAAGAATTCCCACCACCACCGCTTCCCATGCAACTTTAGTCTTAGCCTCAGACAGGAGGAACTAATGTTGCCGATGCACTGCTACTCAGGGATTACACTCCACACTCTCGAAGCAAAAGCCCCGGAAAAATACTTTAAATTCCAGTCATCATGCACTAAAATTTGAAAACGGCAGAAGCCTCCATATGCTTTTCAGGGATCAGGGGAAAGTAATCTGAATATCAAGTCCCATAAGTTCTTTCGAGCAATCAGAGATGGAAATTATGCATTCGTTCTACAGCATTCCAATGTGTATTTTGATGCGGCATAAATTAATTGTCTCTGCTAATTTACTCCAGTTACTTCACAGCCTTGTTAATTAGGCAGCTTTGTGTAGCATTATTGTTCCAATTCCTTCAGAATAACAGCTTCCTTTGCTGTCTTTTTTTTAACTCACTGAGCATATAGATACGTACAACATGTCAAGAAGTAAATCTAGACATACTTGTGGGAACAAATTCATCAATATCTTATTAAGAGGCAAGATTTACTTCTCACTTATCCACCAGCATGATTCCACACTTCTGCTCTTGCAGATGCCTCCCTACTTTCTGTGTCCCTGTCCAGAAATGGAGCCAGGGATCCAGGGCAGTGGTTGCCCTTCCTTTCCCCTCCAGGCCCTCCCCATTTCTACATCTATATCTAAGACAGGAGGGAAAGGAAGAGAAGCAGGAGCTCTCCAGCAAGCCAAGCGTAGGCAAAACATGGCCCTGAGCTAGGAAGTGGGAGGTTACCAGTAACAGCCTACTGTGATAGTAGTACGTAGTTTAACTGAGCTGCTTCCAAAACAGCCTGCTTTAACTAGGTACCTAAGCTAGCTCAGCAGGGCTCACAGCTTTACAGATGCTCTCTGCGAGTAGGAACCTGTCGCGGATGGAGTGAGCATGCACTTCACTCGTTAGAGAGAAGTAAAAATATAGTTTACTGATACAGAATAGGGAGTTAACAAAGTTCAATGCGACAGTGTTTTAACAAGATTCGATGGCGAGGTGCACTCGATTATTTACTGCATAGAGGACAGGGTCAGACAAAACTGTCAGGGAGACCCTCCCGTTGAGTCATGAGGTTTGGAAAAGGATCCCCTTGCTTTCTAAACTCCTTCTCAGAGAGGAGTCTAGGTGCGGCTAGATCCAGTCCTAGTCCCAGACTTGGTCAACGGTTTATATCTAAAGGATTATATATGTATATGCACAATCAATCCTTTATATCACTTAGCTAAGATTTCAAAGTTTAGCATGCTATTAGTCACTTACCGAGGATCTGTTGCGGCAAGGAATCTCTCAACCTCGAGGAGTAACCTTGAGAGGCGTCCCTGCTCAAGGGGAGATCCTGGCATGCAGCCCACTGCCATGCAGGAGAGCTCCAAGGGCTCTTGGGCTGCTCACTATTTATGGGGGGTAAGATGATTGACTCATAGTCATATTTGCATGCCGACCACAGGTTTTAGTTTCTTGGGTAGGTGCACAACACAATAGCCCTAGGCACAACACAATAGCCCAACACAGGCTATTGTTGGGCTAATAGCCCAACCCTTAGGATATTGTGTTGTTATCTGTCTCCTGAATCCACTTTGAGCCGATGGTGACCAGATGCATCCATTTACAATCACCACTGGTGGTTATCACCTAAGCAGGGTTGCAGGAGATAAAGGTCGAGGGCGGGGAAGCACACCGTCACAGAACCAAGCTACTCAGTTCAACACGTGCTTTAGCCTCGCCTGTAGTGCAAGCACTGCTGCATTTGTAGCTCGAGTAAGCACACTCCACTTTTACAAGATCTGTACAAGTTAATACAACAAGCACTTTCAAGCCATGTTTCTGCAATACACAATAACTACAAGTATTCCAAGGTTATATTGCAAAACATAGCAGGGAATAAGAAGATTGCTCATAAATCTCAGCCTCTGTCCAGAACAAAGACAAATAAAGATACAGAGCTATTCAGTCCAGCCTTGAGCAGACAATGCCAACTGGTCCTCAGGAAAAACTTTAAAGAAAAAAACCCTGCTTCTTCCCCTCCCTTTTAACTGATGAAACTGGAGAGGAAAGAAACTGAAACAGCCTTTGATAAGCCCCTATTAGTTGCTGTCTGGATGCCAGCTCCCCTCACCTGCAAAGGGCAACAAAAAAGAAAGCAAGGCAGCACCCCACATGGGAGATGGCTCACCGTGTAAGACTGATTTCCTCCAAGCAGCTGAGCTAAATGAAGGCATGCAAGCCCTAATTAAGGAGACTGGGCTAACTCCTGCTTCAATTAGCATGGGCTAGCAAGCGTATTAGCATATAAACCTTTCTATGGCTGAAAAGCAGCCCTCACAGAAAAATGGATGCCTGTCATGTACAAAGGAGTAGAACAGAATCAAGAAGAATTAAGTTAAAGGGGAATACTCAAAAGGGAATGTCCTCTAGCTACTGAAGCTCAGTTACTTACGTGTATCTCTTCTCTGCTAGCTGTGTGCAAACTCCTCTTGCCCTGGCAAATCTGTGTAGGCTCAAGGCAAGACCCATATAGACCCAAGTAACGGAAAAAAGCCCTAGTTTCTGGGGGGTTGGCACACTGGCTTACATGTCCTCATGTTAGGAGTCTGCAAAATAAGCTGTGAAGAAGATGGTCTCTGGCACAGGCAAAGCTGAAGGAGAAGAGATTCCTTACAGAGAGGGTGCATCCAGGGAGAAAAAGTGGTGCCACGCTAAAGAGAAGAATAGCTGGGGCAAACTCAAAGGTCTGGGGGCTTCCAGGAAAAATACCAGCCTTCTAACACTGTAGAGAGATGCAAAAGAGGTCCCGTGCAAGTATTTGCTGCCTGAGTCCTCCTTCCACCTTCCTTTTGTGCACAGGCACAAAAATGCATGGGAATGCTGTAATACATTTAAGCACTACTTTTATATATATGTGTGTTGAGGGGTTTTTTTCATGGAAAGGTGTTGCACTTTATGTTAGTGTAAAGTTTGTAGTTACCTCTGCTGTTTTATGCCACCTCTGCATGTCACTTTAAGGCAAAATGACAAAGCAAGACTTCATCAAGGTTACAAGATATTTGTGGGGTTGGACCACTCTGCTCCTCGGTGCTGGCACACTCCTTTTCCAGCTGGAATCATAAATCATAGACTCATTTAGGTTGGAGAAGACCTTTAAGATCATCAAGTCCAACCATTAACCCAGCACTGCCAAGTCCACCACTAAACCATGTCCCTAAGCACCACAGCTACATGTCTTTTAAATACCTCCAGGGATGGTGACTCAGCCACTTCCCTGGGCAGCCTGTTCCAATGCCTGACAACCCTTTCGGTGAAGAAATTCTTCCTAATATCCAATCTAAACCTCCCCTGGCACAACTTGAGGCCATTTCCTCTTGTCCTGTCACTTGTTACCTGGGAGAAGAGACCAACCCCCACCTCGCTACAACCTCCTCTCAGGGAGTTGTAGAGAGCGATAAGGTCTCCCCTCAGCCTCCTTTTCTCCAGGCTAAACAACCCCAGTTCCCTCAGCCACTCCTCATAAGACTTGTGCTCCAGAGCCTTCACCAGCTTCGTTGCCCTTCTCTGGACACGCTCCAGCACCTCAATGTCTCTCTTGTAGTGGGGGGCCCAAAACTGAACACAGTATTCGAGGTGCCGAGTACAGGGGCACGATCACTTCCCTAGTCCTGCTGGCCACACTATTTCTGATACAAGCCATCACACAGGAAAATTAAGTATAAACAAGAAGAAAAGTATGGAGGGATCTTTCTTACAATACTACAGAACTATAAATGTAAAGCATATATTTCTACCCCAACTGAATATATACTTTACCATACCAAATAGCATACACCTGTGGACTTTTAAAGTAAAGTTTCCCTTTGGTTACAACTATTTTATAAGACCTAAATTTCATCACATGTTTACCTGTGTGTTATTCTGTGTTGTAGTTGTGATAAATCTGCTATGTACTTAGCAGGGAAAACTCTTGCATTGTACAGCTGGTTTAGAGTTGGTGTTGCAAGTTATAAAATAACTAAATGATTATAAGATTATATGATTAAGAAAAGAAAGAATTCTCCTTATTCCCTTGTATCTTAGGTCAGAAGTTTGTCAGGATTATCCATTAAAACCTGGAAAGTCCTGTCCCAAGAGGAGGGGGTAGCTGTGCCATAAGGCCCACGCAGAGGACAGGCAGGCTGTCCCAAAAGCTGTCTGGGAGACAGGCTACGAGCTGTAACGCCACTGAACAGGGGAGGTCTGTGCTCAGGGACAGCACACACACATATCTGGGGTGGGCAAAGGAAACACAGCCCAAGCCAACCATCTATCTGATCCTGGATATATCAGGAAAAAAAGGAAGCAAGGCCAAGACCTCTCCAGCCTGGTTTCTTAGGGGCACGATGGGGACTGGGCAGACCAGCCCCGGAGAGGTGGTTTCCCAGCCCCACATTGTTCCCAGCTCCGAGGGGACGCAGCACACCTTAGCACATCAACTGAGCTGCGCTCCAAACAGCACCACCACCCACAAAGGAGAAGCAGCCTTTTTTGAACATCTCAAGACTATCATTTCTTCCACCTTAAAAACGCACTTCTGCAGCTTGCCAGATAATTCACTACCTCCTGCTTCAGTTTTTTGTTTCAGAGGATGAGCTGGAGGCAGGCGATAATAGCCATGAAGATTAAAATGATCCAAGGATTTAAGGTCTGAGTAACAATAGGGAATTGTATTTATATTAGTATTTCCCACCTAAGAACTGGAGGATCAACTTTTTGGAGGTCTTCTGCAGCTTGCTGTTCACATATGTTATTTAAAACCAGTTTGGGCTATCAGTCATTTCAAAGACAGAATTCCCAAAAATACATTGCTCTTCTCTTACTGTTTTGCCTTTCTAATGATGCATCGTGTACATACATGAAGATTCCTGCTCTTCTCCAAAAATATTCTTCTAAGTATTTCTAGCAGATAGGTTGCATGAAGTGAAACCTCAGCATGAACGGATTTTACATTCCCTCTTCTTTTTTTGCACGATAAAGACCTTGGTAGATCCAAGCCCTATTTTAAGGTTATAGAGCCATAATAAAGTTGTAATAATACAGTGGTGCAAAAAATTTATTATATGTCAAACGGAACTGAATAGTCTGCTGTATCAAATATAGCCCCATTTAAAGAGATTTGAATAAACACCCAACAACAAAAGCAGAATCAGGCTTTACTGGTTATATGCTGAACATGCTTTAATGCTTTAGAATAACCAATGAAATATTGGTAAAAGAAAATAAAAAAAAAAAGAAGACCCTGCAGACATCTTATCCTTTGTATTTTGTTGAGAGAGACAGGATATTTATTTGGACAGAAGGATTAACAATGGACTTTCTCAGGGCAGGACTCCTGTGGACATCCCTGCTGACCATTCACGCTGTCTTTGCCCATGAGGATCTTCAGCTCCCCCTGAAGTCAGTGAGGGTCTGTCAGTATGTTTATTTGTGCATTGAGTCTCCCTAACAGTCAGTGCCTCCTGGAAAAAGAGAAATAAGTGAAGTCCCCATCCAGACCAGGGGCCAGGGTCAACTTTAGGGTAGAATGCATTGCCTCAATACTCTTACTACGGTGCCAGACTGCTTTCAGGACACAATCTCTAAGTGTCTGTGTGGGTGGCTCTGTCGACAGGTCACTGGCAGCCCAAAGGAGTGATGTCGTCGGTGCATACATCCCTAAAACCATATCGGGATGTAGGGAAGAGTCAGGGAGAGGCTAGAGGAAGCATAAGGAAGAAAGATTTAGAGAGTGTCAAGCAAAACAACTGCAAAATAAAGAAACACACCCCTTGTAAATGCCTTTGGCCTAACATGAGTGCACTGGGACACAGTCCCATTCAAAACAGTGATGCTTACGCTGCTGCTGAATGTATCCCTTCCCACAAGTATTCGTCAGGCAGCAGGTTCAGTCACTGCTCAGAGCTCAGGATGCAAATTCTCTACAAGATTATTTCAGCCCCCAAAACTCATTGTAGTGTCAGAAATTATGGTAGTTCCTATTATTTATGATCTCCAGCTCTATGGCAACCTTAGTAAAGTCATTGCATTGATATGTGAATATGTCATTTTATAATTACTCTAATTTTATTTTAGAAAGTAAAGTTCCTCATTATGCACTAATCAGACTTCTAATCCCTCAGTGCTCCCTTCTCTCCCCTCCTTAGGGAAGCCATAGAGACTTATCAAATATGCCACCTCCTTTTTTTTTAATGTGCTTATAAGAAGTCATCAGATAAGAGGCACTCTGGCATCAGAAAAATGATTAAGCTATTTACAGTGAATATATCCACAAATGAAGATACTATTAATTCGATAAAATCTATATTAAAAGATCTATTTTTGAATAACAAAGCCTCCTTCTCAATTATTTTAAAATCTAGGCATTATGCATTAACTATAAAAGTTACAGTCACATTACTTCCTTGGCATGTAATAAACAGAAAGCAAACTTCTTGTTTCCTGATGAACACAAGAACAACCATGTTGGGTAGAATCAAAGGCATCCTCTCTAAGGCACTGAAGAGAGTGTATGGTCCCAGATGTACCATCCAGCTTTTGGCAACCAGTAACTCAGGAGCCTGGTAAGCTGGGAGCTTTATCAAGCCTTATAAGCCACAGATGACTTTAAAAAAAAAAAAAAAAAACCACCACCAAAAACAGTAACACCAGACCTGGCCACCCATCCATATTAACTACAGTCTGCAGCCAGAAATAGATGCTTGTGGTGAGGCATGTAAAACCTGAGGCAACTGGTAGCTGGTAACATCTGACTTATCTACCTAAGATTCAGGAAAATATTTGAATATATGTACAAGTCCATCTCTCCCGGACGCTGCATGTCATCGTAATGTTGACTGAAGTGTGTGCCAAAATGCTGTGTGCCAAAAGGGATGTCATTCAAAACAAACCCAAAAATTATTTCTCCTTTCTAAAATATGGATTTCTTTTTTCTTTCTTCTTCCTTTTTTCTTGTTTTTTTTGTTCACATTCAGGTAAATGTAATAAAAATCTCTTCAGATGTTTGTAGCTATGGGTCTCCAAATTATTGGTCAAAAAGGAATCCCTCTTTGGATTTTCAGCTTCTTAATTTCATTGGATAACAGTTACTTGTTCCTGCATCCTCTGGAGGGTGAACAGAAATGGAAATGTGTCCTCTATTGTTTATTGACTGTGTCCCAGAGATATTGTTTCGTGTTGCTTTTAATCTTTCTTCTTTTCTTTCTCTTCATCTAAGGAAGTTTCACATGCTGCTAAGCATGCTTGCTTCTCTGAGCAATTATTTTTGAGAAATCCTTTCTGAGACAGCAGTAGAACAGTACATGTTGTTCTAGGTGAGGCTATCCGTGACTTTCCCAATTTACATGATGGCCTTCTCATTTTCAGTATTATTTCTCATCTTATTCATCTTAATCATCCAACTGTTTTAACTTCCTTGTGTCTATTTATTCATTTGCTTTTGCTACTGCTGAAAAATATTGAGCAAGGATGCTTTTTCCGAACCACTCGGTATTGCACCAGGGTCTTTGTATGAGCTTTTATAGCTAATTTAGTGACCACTATGGACTTTTCTGTTATCCTTCCTAAAGTGTCTACCTCAAACAGATGAAGATTTTTTTCTACATGAACAAAGGTAATATTTCTAGCTTTCAGAAGACAGTACATCTTAAACTTGCCAGAAATCAAATATAAATTATAATTAATCCTGTATTTCGTACCAGTGTAATTTCTGGAGTATGTGAGCGTGGAGAGGGAAGGTAGGAAGAAACATTTCTTATTACTATTTATGTAATTATGGATTTTTCCATCAAGGATGTTGGAGTGCCCTAGAACTCAGATTTAACATGCAAACAATTGCCACAGGAATCATTTCCTGACCTCACCTCATTTTTGCTGGGTAAGAAGTTCATAACACCTTAATTTACACATTTTCTAACTCTTTATCAAGTCCCTTTCTCCACAGGTATGCAAACAGTCATCCAGAATCTCCTCTCAGCTCCACAAAGGAGAGCACATTCCTCATACGAACTGCTGTCAACACAACCAAAAGATAGTGAGAAGTTAGAAAACCCTTTAAAGATTGATTCTCTGGGACTTTCTGCTGCTTTACCCTAAGACCACAAAAATTTTACCTTTTCTGTGTGGAATGTCAGAGAAGAGAGTATGCCTGGATTGAAACAATACAAATCTCTTCAGGGCAAACTAATCACCTCGACCTTCCCCATGCACACTATTCAAGATGGCAAAGCCTCTGTATTATGCAGTCCCGGTACAACAGCCTGCGATGGTTTGGGTTAACTTCATCCTCTGATGGTCCAAGGACTGACTTTCAAACAGGATTTTATAGTACTCAGTAAATATGTAATGTAGCAGTGGTTCTTGTCCTTCACCATCTTCCATTAAGAATGCAGCTATTTGTTTAATTAATCTGAAAAACAGGAGTGTAGTTCACAACATTCACCTAAGTCCAAGATAGTTAATTCAACGTGCCTTTAGTACTGGGTGACAAAAATTACTGACCAGCCAAGAGGGAGGTCCCTTTCAGCTCATACTGGCCACGCTGGTGTGAAGCGCATCGAGCATCTTAACCAGTCAGACATGGAAAGAAGAGTAAGGTTTAGCTCTGGCAGAAGCCAGTGAATCATGGGTAATATTTAAGCTTTTCTGGTTAATTATAGAAAGTGTCAGGCAATGTTATATGAGGGAAGAAAGCAAAGGGTAAGAACAATAATTACCATGAAATTCATTGCCCGAAGTGTCAGACAAAGTAATAACTAGGATTCTTCATGTTAGGAGAACAGGTAAAATTGGCAACATGAGCAAATACTTTATGAGAGTTCTAAGGTCCAGGTGAAAATATATTAGACCAATGTAAAACTTTAATGTTTCAACATAGAAAGGCTGTTATGAACTCTGGGGTTTACTGCACCACTTTCAGCCAAGAGGCATATCAAAGCTTAGAGCAGGGCAGTTTAGAAGTTAAATCTTGTTCATACATACCTGGGTAGACAGAACCATGAAATAAAGCAGAGCAGGACAGTTATGTATTAAAAGCAAATAGCAAAACTAACTCACATCTTGCACCTTTAAAGGCTAAATCATGTAAATTAGCCTGTCTCTTGGAGCAGGTACTCAAGGGCAGAATAGGCCTGCCTCTCTTCAGCTTGCTCAGCAGCATTAGCAAGGGGGCTGAAATACTGCAGAGCAAGTGACTGTACTAAGGGTCCCAACTTTCTTCTCAGAATTGCCCCAAAGCTTTTATCAAGACTACGGCAACAGCCAGTTTGCACCCTGACATACCTGGGCCCAAGCACTGGTTTGGGTCCCCACTCAAAACACCTCAGATGGACTGGACCTGCTGATTCCCTCCACAACTGATGTTGTTCAGTCCCGGGTAAATGATGTTGTTCAGTCCCGGGAAATCCTCTGTGGATTTCCACAGAGAGGATGGTCAAGATACAAAGAGGTGGGCTAGCTCCTGATGGCAGGGGACAAGAGAGCTTTAAGAGGTGAGACCACTAATATGATGGCTCTCATTTCCAGAATAGCAAGAAGAAACATGCCTGATTTCTTGGGGTGGGAGAGGGATTTGACAGTTTTGAGACTCATATTTTCAAACATCCTCTCCCCTGATTGCTGTGGTTGTCTGCAGAAAGCCAATAGTTATAGATAACGAACACAATCACCTTCAAGATTAAGAAGATGACATGCTTTAACAGGTATCAGAAGATTTCCCTTTGACATGACAAAGTTGTTTTCACTTCAGAAAGCATTTTTTACAAAGTCGCATACTCAAGGTTAATAACAAAATCTGAGGTGTGGGAATCATGAAATGAATGGAAAGTTGGCCTAGAAAATTTAAAACAGAGTTACATGAAGCACAGGGAAAGGACAGAAAAAGCAGCTGCATCTTGCATGAATGATAGGAACACTGAAAGAATGGGTAACAAAGGAAAACAGATGCAGCAGAGAGATGTTGAATGGCTTTGATCATTCAAAGGCTTAAACCTGACAGTATTTAATGCTGATGGACAGATATGAAATGAGGATGATAAAAAGAAAGGGATGCTAAGCAATAACATTCAGCTTCATGGAGAATGAAAAGTGAAAAGGGACAAAAGAGTCAAAATAGTAAAAACAAAACAATCAAGAAAAACTAATCCTGTCTGGTACAACCACCCGATGGAAATGGGCTCTGAAAAGGACAAGAGAGCATGGAGAAGGACAGGGAAGATCCTAATCAAAAAACACCAATATTTGCATCGTACATCATCGAGAGATTGCAGAATATGCCCCAGTGGGAGCAAAACTGCTCCTGAAGATACACCCAGATCATGGCAGAGCAAAGGAATTTGCTTCTCATCAGTTCCCTGCCTAAAGAACACGAAGACTTTTATTGCTCTTCTCAACCACACAGCAAAGGAGCAACCTTGGAAACCAGCCTTGGAGATGTAATATTATTGCTGCATTGCATTTGCTTTCACGTTATTCCTATACCTGCATGAAATCTGTCACACTGATAAGTCTCAGATGTTGTCAGATTTATAACAGCAGGGATTTGTTGAAGATAAGAATTTTCTGAAGGACAGGCATGCTAATTATTTTATATTTTTTTTAACAATTCAGTGGGGTGGGTTTTTCTCTAAAGGAGGTTTGTGAAAAAATTCAAAACAGAATTTTCGTCTGTTTCTTAATATTCTTGCAAGAAATCATTCCTCCTCCATGCCCAGATGGAGGTAACTCCCATGATCACGTTCTTGGAGCATTGCATTATCCTCTAATGTTAGTTTATAATTTGCTGGTTTATGAACATTCCTGCCAGTAGACTCATTCTTTGAATATTCATGGACAGGAAGAAACAAAGGAGTGCAAACAAATGCAAAAATATGCAATTTTTTAAATGTAACCAGAGCTTCAGAAGCTGGAACATATCCATGAGCTATGCTTAACAAGGAATGTTAATGTCTTGCAGAGGGAACACATATTAATGGTATAAAACTGTTACCTTGTGTCATACATCATATCTGGTGACATCTGCACTCACAACTTGCTGAAAAATCAGCTTACCTGAATTGCATTGGAGTTTACCACTAAAAAAGTCTGTATTACAGCTTGTAATGCACAATTTTCCGTATAATTACAATGCAAGACTGCCTCTGATTTTGGGCATTAGACTGATTCAGAATCAGGCAAATCATCGTTTCATCACCCTAAAGTTAATTGCCAAGATTTAGTTCTGCCAAACAATCAAAATGCATCTTCCTAGAGCCGGAGCAGGCATCACTGCTCCCCTTCTGGCCTGACAGGTTAAGCCTATTTTACCAAAGTTCAAAAGAATTAGCCTGTCTTTAATTTTGATGAGTATGAACATAAACAACAATAGAGACCTGGAGTTTAATTACTGGCCTGCTCACTCAGCAGCTGAGCTGCAACCTTCTGAAGGCTGTTCTCTGCAGAAATGCCTCCACAGAGCTGGGGCAGCCCTGCCAGTGAGGTTCTCCCTGCTCTGAATTCAGCACCCTGTGCTTAAATTTAGGCTTTGTCTCATCAGATTTGTGCAGGGGGCAGTTGCAGACAAGAAGCCTTCCTCAACGACTGCTCTGAAATTGCATGATTTCAAGAAGTCAGATTTTGTTTAACTGTTTTAACTCTAATTTGTGCCTCCCAACAGAAGTTGTAGATTAGTACCTAGAGGTCACTTGCCATGGTCACAACCCAAGCATCCCCTTTCAGGTCTGAAATTCAAGCCCTTTTACTGGTTAAAGCAAATTCACTGGAGCCAGAAGTACTTTAACCAACCTTCTTATTGCTGTTGCTGTGTTCAGAACTTTTCCATTTCACTGAGGTTAATCTAAAAAAAAAAAAATCACAAAAATTTCAGATTTTTTTCAGAAAAAAAATTGCTGCTGTTTGGCAGCATACAGGGTTACTCATTTCTGTACCTAAGAGAAGGGCAGAGTACTGTAAGTCATGCAAAGAGAAAATTGTGCTCTATAGCAGAAATAATAACGTAAAATAAGCCATTCTTAAGTCAGTTTTTTGGGGAGGTGGGATGGGGAGATTCACATTTATTTTGCTGTTTTGAAATTTACTTACCAGCAGCTGGCAAAGGTTTATCCCTACATAAAAACTCTGATATTTTACTTGTTAATTTCCCTAGTTATTTTCTGGAACAGAAGCCCAGAGGTGAAATATTAATATCGTTTAAAATCCTACCAACAAGGACAATGTGTAAGCAACATTTTCCCATGCACACACAGAGACATACACATCACAAAGAATGTATTGATTCCTTCCTATAAATGAATGGTCCAATTAACAGCCCTTTTGAGATACTAGTGGGGATCTCAGTCTAACCACAGACGGTAACAGGCTCACAACATACAAAAGCTATGGAAAAATATCCTAGACTACTCTTAATTTACTCCCCAAGCAAGAAAAAAAATTAGTTCGTTTTTGCGTGTTGACTAATTTCAAACCTACTGATTACCTTCCCAAGGGCTCAGCTTATTTTCAGTCTAATAACCATACTGTACTACAAGGGCTGATGGTAGAGAAATCCCCTTTGTAACCTAGCAATGGAACAATGTGTTTATAGGAAAACTAAGTGAGACTGATAGACTTGTTAATAGACCAAAAGACTTTCTGGGCTGAGTGCCCCAAGAGTAAATTGTTATAGCTGTACCAGCTCTTAGAAACATCAGATATTCCTGGCAATGCTGTTACGAACTTCCTTGGAGATCATGTGTGTTCCCTAATACCACCTGCACGCCTGCTAACTTTGGCCTCCAAAAGGTACATTTCCCTCCCCAACCTTTGTATAGGCAACTCTCAAGCCAGCTTGCACAATTAAGCAGAAATCCCTCTTCTCACTCTTAAGACTCTGGGAGAAAATGGATTGTAGTACCGGTCACCACCGAAGTATTTTAACATCTTGATTTAAGGATTGCTGCTCCCACAGAGAGGGAAGGCTTTCTTGCATCAGGTTGCCAAGACGCAGATTTACAACTAGGAAAAAAATGTGAGGATAAACTAATATCTAGATTTGCTATGATGAAATAGATACTCAAAAGATAGAATAACAAATGCACTATAAAGATTTTTAAGAAAGTGGAATTTCCTTACGTGCTCCAGCATCTCAGCTAGCTTCTGAGGTCAGTTCAATAGCCACTGGAGCAAGTGGGCTGGACAACTTCTCCTTTTTAACTTAAGATCCCTTCCCCTTCTTTTTTTTTCCATTTTGGTTTACCTGCCTGTCCTTCCCTGCGATTTGGCACTGAGAACCCAGGACCTTCAGTGGTTTGCAGAATGCTTCTTTCTCCCCACCCCATGTTATTTTTCTTTCCCATGCCTTTATTCCTATAGACTTCAAGCTGCCTTCTCTGGCTTCTGACCACCTGAAAACACAGCAGTGTGGCTGTATGAATTGCATCTCTTGGGAAGGAGGAGTGGTATATCTGGAGTGATCATGTTTATTATGTTGTTCATTTACAGCCTGCCTTGACATGCAAACATTAAAAAGCTGTTGTGAAGATGGGGCACAGGTCCTACCTTACATCTTACTAATTCTGGAGAATCATATCACAAGCATATTTTCATGCTCTGATGACCCATTTCACAGGAGAAACAGGAAAACTACTTGTTACATTATCTTCCCGTGCTTATTTACAAAGATGGACAATGTTTCCACAGAAAATCTCGGCACTGGTCTGAGCTCACGTGAGCGATTTCCCCAGTGTTGCTGCCTGTGCACTGTAACATGCACAGAACTGTAACATGGGACCTATGAAGACAGCAGGTATCTATCTTGCTACCGGACATCAGTCCTGCCTGACACTTGCCCATACGTCTTTCTCCTTTTCCTCTCTCCATATATAGTAATTATATATCACTGCACCTACAGACCACACATGCACATATGCCCATCTGAGCATTCGAGTGCAACAACCTGAATGAAAGCTATGTATAATAAGGCCTTAACCATACTTACTTTTCAGAAACTCCTTAATTACTTATTTTATTTGAGAAGGTCAGCCTTGTAAGAATATATTTAAAATTTTAAGCATCTTTTTGGCATGTTCATTTTAATCATAATTATGGAATTGAAAATGAAATTACAGTACCATTGCCATCAGAAGCCATTCTGTGTGAAGAGGCTCAGGTACTCTGCCCCAGCTTGTCATCTTACACAGACAAGCCAAAGTTTGATCCAGTGTCCACTTTTGCCTGAAGAAATGCAATGATTTCAAAACTAGGTACTTTCAGAAAACTGCAAGTTGTTACCCCACCAGTATGTGGGCCAGACGAACGCAAGGTACTCAAGGTTAGCCAAGAAAATTACACAGTGATTGAATGGATGGAAGTATGCAAGGTCACACAAGTAACAAGTCATCGTTTAAAGATACTGTGGGTCGTTATCAAGGATTGTGGTGGCTTCTCCATAACAATAAATATTAGTCCAGATGTATTTCCTACAAGACATGCCATTGCACTTAAAGCAGTAAGAGACAAAGAGGCCTGTGTTACTCCAGAGGCCAGAAATTATCACAAGTAATTCCTCTTAGTAAGATAGAAATTATCACAAACAGTTCCTCTTACCTCCAGATCCAAGTAAGGGATTATAGGACTTTTCTACTGCTACACAAGTGAAAAGGAGTTAATTACTTGGGTTGGGCCAGAGAACTTGGAAAAAGCAGTGGGATCTCTGAGGAAACCTGAAAACAAATCCCAAAGGAGTCAGGCAGATCTCCTCTGGGACCCCCTGCAGCCAGCCTGCCATACTTTCCTTGCGTACCACAACTTCAAAAGTTCTCCACTCTGCTGCTTTTGCTGTCATGCTGTACATGGGGCATGGCAGCTAAATACCTCTTTCTCTGATGATGCCAGCTGTCTACCAACTGGTTATACACTGATTATTAATGCAGTGCAGAAGCAAAATCTACATGAAACCACATTTAGCATTATTCCTGTATCCAGTATTTGGCTTCTAGTTTGATTTCAATGAAATATATTTTCCAGCTATGCAGAATGCCAGCAAATAATGCAATTAATGTCTTTCACATAGCTTGAGAATCACAATCCACTGATGTCATTGGATGACCTTTCACTAACATCAATGAGATCATATTTTCCTCTTCCACCAGTGATGTAACCTGTTAAAAAGCACAGATGCCTTCAGTAAAATTAAAAAGCAGGGAGGCTCCTCCACTTCTACATGCTACATACCTCCACTATCTTCAAGACCACCACGATTGAAACATCACATATTTACTTTCATTGTAACCTGTGCATTTGTAAATGAATAAACACAAACCGATTTGTTATGTGGGACAGAAAAGGTGTGATGCTGTTTGCAAAGTCATTACACAATCAGTGTGTGAGACTTTTTCTACATAAAGTTTTGACCAGGTTTAGCAAAATATCCTGGGATAAAAGAACTATAAAAATGCAAATTTCAATTTGCTGTTGCAAAATTCACGAGTGGACCTTTTTAAGGGGATATCTCCAAATTGCTATACTCAATTGTTAAAAACAGCACTTACAGCTGTCTATATCCTTGGAACAAGGGAGTGCAAACATAAAGGGAAATTGGCAAGCCCATAAGTGCACTGCCCTTGTCTGTCCTTCCCTAGAAGAAGTAGGCTAAGACATTCTGATACTTAAAAGAGGTTGTAGGAACATTTAATGGCTCAGTTACAGTTCTCTGCCTCATAGTTATGCATTGGCAGACCGACCACATCAAATCACCGGCACAATGTAAATACTTCTATAGTGGATCACTGAAATAAGCCAGGCATCACTGTGCCATTAGTGCGCAAGCCAAGGCACAGCTTCTTTCACAAGGAGTCACTGAAAAATACACATTTAGGATATTGCTGAACAATCTACCGAGAAGGGGAGCTCTGAAGCAATATCATCTCAGCTTTTCAGTTATCATTTTCCTGATGTTTCAAAAATCATGTGTTAAAATAAACCAAGCACAAAAGCAATCGGATAAATGATACTTCAAAGGCACACAACTGTAAAACTCATTATCTTTTGAAGGAAGATCATATTAAATGTATTAACTGTTCAACAATTGATATAAAAGTTGGTAGGAACCGCAGCGTAGAAGAAATATGTGTGGCAGACATGAAGTTGGGGCCCTACATAGAACTAAGCCAAGAAATAAGACACTTCCCTGGGAAAAACAAGCAATTTCTTGTTATTGCCAATAACAAATCACGAGTGACATAAACCAGCAAAATTTTTATAGTAGAACTAGATCTAAGTTTTAGTGAACAGATGTGCAACTCAAAGCTGTTCTTAGCAAATAAAACTCCACTTTAAAAGAACTACAGTTCTCTAAAACACTTCGGAAAACTAAACGGAGGGTTGTTTGTATCATCCACAGTGTATCAGTAACGTAATTCTTCTCTGTGGATATACTCTAAATATATTCCCTATGACAAATAAATCTCTGACTTAAAATATTAGGCCTATATTTTCAAAAATGACTGGCCATTTTTTAGTCCTCAGCTTCTGATGCCTCAAAATAACATGATTTTCAGAAATGTAGATACTTAAACCTCTATAGAACAGGTTCCCCCAAGGCATCCTAAATGGACATCTCAAAAATGGTATCCTTTAAAAGTTTAGATTTAAATTTAGGAAGTTCATGAAAGGTCCAGACACAAGGACTGAAATCTCCGGGTTTTTTCACAGAACAAGTTGTACCACTGAACATTTCTTACAGTCATACAGATTGATATGACAGGAGATCATTTAACCTTCAAACACCTTTAATTCATGACTTCTAGCTACAGTTGCAAGAGGAAGAATACTGAAATTCTAAATTTGGAGTTGTTAATAATTTTTAGTAGTTCTTATTTCTCAGATTCTCAGGTCTCTGTTTCTAGTGTGGTTTAGTGCTCATATCATGTCAAAAAGTTCCTTCCACAGGAAGCAAATAGTAGCATTTACTTGAATGACTAAACTGTATTTTATTTAACTGAATCATACTGTATTTAAATTAAATAAAATGCATTGCAAAAGAAGCAGAACACACATGCACTACTTCGCACCTCTGGAAAGATTTCTAGGTAGTTACTGGCCTTTTAAGCCCGATATTTCAGCTCTTTCTTCATTGTTGTCTTGGGCTCCCATCTGGCTCCTTCTGAAAGCACAGCTAGTCCTTCAGTGGAATTGAGCTGAACTCTGATTTATGGGTAGGCAGGAAAAAATGCAGCTTTCTAAACATTATTTTAGGCTTCACATTTATATGAAATAATAGCCTTCTGCTTGTGGAATACTCACTTAAGACACCAATTTTATTGTAAATTATAGGTTTTTCTCTAGGAATAGCCCATATAATTCAGGGATTTTTTTTCTCCCAACTTCTGAATAGTTTTTATTAATTGGAATATTTTTGGATATAAGAACATCCATGAAGTCTGCATCTCAACTCCTCCATCAGTTTGTGATTCAATAGGTTGAAGAGGTCTGCAGTGTCAAACCAACAGCCTGTAATTTTGAAACTGATAGAAAGACTTCTCTCTCATCCAGAGTCAATAGGCTTAAAAGGCTGAAACTGTACAGTTTATTACTACTAGAAACTACTAAAGCTAGAAAAACTTCAAAGCCAAAAGGCTGTTTGGAGCTTATTTCATCTTGGATGCAATATTTGACTTTCCTTGAATCTTCAGTTAAGATATTTAAGTGAGAATTGCAAGGTGAAAATCTGACTTTAGCTCTCATTCCTAATTTAAAGTTCAAGGGGAAAAGAACTCACTATCTTTCACATCTACAATAATTATTTTAGGGGTGAAGTCTTACAGAAAAAAAAACTTATGACAGTCTCACTTACAAGTGTTTTATTCTTCTATTTCAAGTGTATCCGTGCGGTTTGCAGAATAACTGATTTTGCTAGGGAAATAGCGGGCATATTTCATCTTTTAACTGCTTTTATTTGGTCCTGCATTTTTCCCATGAAAAATTAATCCTCTATTTATCCTCAGAAATCTCTCTCTCTAGTGATGTCTTGAACGTGCTCTCAAATAGGAAAGGGAATACAAGATCTTCACATCAAGGCTCATCTGCCTACAATTCATTATGCTGCTTTTAGCGGCCCCCACCTTCCACAGTGCCAGAGGTGCCATGACGAGAAGTCTCTCAAAGATGGTGTAATGTGGGGATGCACTTCTGAAGCATCATTCACATAAAGCACTTACGGGCAGTGTGAAATGCACGTTGTACCAGAAGAATATTGTAGAAGCTGAAAAGAGTGCTGTTATGGTGAGCTGGCTTATGAGCTACACTGACAGTTTTATGGAAGGATTTACCTTCCAGATTGCAGCACATAATTTAACATACTAAACTATTGTCTCCAGCACAAGGAAAATGTTTTATTTTTAAGGGAAAAACCACGATAGTACACATACAGATTGACTTATTTCCTGTCAGTTGACACGTCTCGGGAGCGGTCTTTCCTCCCCACTGCTTTTCTGCAAATAAAATATTCTGAGCAACTGATGTTCGAGACCAGCATGCCAAACCCAAATACCTCAAATATTTTTCAGCTTTCTCTATGAAAAGCCATATCCGGGTAGCTTTAGAAAACTGCCAGATTATTTTTAAAACCAGACTCCTGACTCACTCCCTCCTCTTGTGCTTAGATATATGTGATTCAGTGGAAAACATGTCCTGAATGATATTATTCTTGCAGTAAATACACTACATGGGAGTAATGGATGTGATAATCATTATATTGAAATGTTGGGTCAAAAGATCGGTCGGATAAGCATTACCTTCCTCCCAAACTCAGAAGAATTTCGTTGTCAGCCAGGAAGCAGCTGCTACGCAGCAGTGATTGGTACTTCTTTTGCTACACCCTCTTCAGGGCTGTAAACCTCACGTCCTTTAAACGGTACAGTACAGGGGTAAAGGAGGGAAACGGCTCTGAACCAGGGGCAATAAGGAGCACACACTCTTTGCTTACCGCACAGCCCACGTTTCTGATCAGCGACGTGGCCAGCGGGGGCTCTGGATGAGGGAGCAGACCCCAGGCTCCCCCAGGATGCCACGGGACTCTGGCGGCAGGGCCAGCCACCTCGCAGCCCCAGCTGGGAGCCAGCAGGAGCCAGGCAGGATCGGCACATGGCCCTGGAAGGGCAGAGGGCCCACCAAGTTCAGCACCATACCCATTTGTCTTCTCCCACTTCAAACACTCTCACTCTTGACTGGATTTCCCAAGAATTCAGGGGGAGAAACCCTGACACAGGTGGATCTTGATGCTGTCTCTACCTCCACTGATTTGTACATGACAGGTTTATATTACATCAACTCAGAGTCCTAATTAGGCATTCACTGTTGTCCTGAATTTGTCTCAAAATGAAGGCCTATTGCATTCAAGTGACTGGGATGTTGTTTCTATATGCAACTAATTTATAGTATTATGAAGTTCCTTTGTATCTTATCCTTTCACCAGCCTTCTGGCAGCTCTCTTCCTATAAAATCCTTTTTCCTGTCAGATAGGGCTCTGAGGTCAAAGGTACATGCACAACATTGACCATTTTTGGTAGCGCATAACAAAAATATTTTAAGTTTAATAGGAGACAAATAACCCCTGTCATCATGCTGCTCAATCCTAACCCTTGGCTTTTATCATCTAAGTTGCAACAGTATGTCAAAATTTCTCCAGTGGATTCTGATTCCTACAACTGGAAAGGTTCCCACTTCCCAGATGGCCAATTATTTGGTCTGGATAGATTATTAATGTAGTTGTTTCTCTCACTGTTACTAATAAATGTATAAAATAATCCTGCTGCACTGTCAGGAAATTCCATCCCTGCCTGCTATTACCTCTTTCTGAACTGAGGAGAGGGGAAAAAACCTCATAAAACCAATGCTTTCTTCAGTTACCTAATGATATTTTAATTTCAAGTATGAAGAAGAGAATACATGACCTTCAGCCCCTGCCAAGTCACTGAAAAAAGGTAGGATTATCTTTTTACCACCTCTTTGCATAAAAGCTCATAAGTATGAGATTTGTTTTGATTTATTTGAGGCTGAATTTGGTACAAGTACACAAAAGGATAAAGACAGGAGAACCTGAAAAAAAGACAAATCAGTCTCTCCATTCCCATACACCTTTTCACCATGAAAGCTTTTTTCCCCTCTCGTTTCTATGTCCTCTTTTTCCAGAAAGGGGAATTTTAAGATGGATATCTTAAAATTTAAGATGGATATCTTAAAATTATGCATCTTAAAATTCACATGCAATGAGGGAAAAACACTATAGCACTCCCTCTGTACAAGGTGAATAAAACACTTCTTCAGAATAATTTTGGCAGCACTCCCTGGATTTAGTTCCCCATATGCCAATATGGGGATGCCAATATATATTACAGAAATGTCTCTCTATCATATCAGTTCCCACTTATTCATTTGTGAAATGGTTTTACAGCAGTGAACAAGACAGGACTGAAAAAAACATGTCAAGTGTTGCATGGGCATTCCCTACCTCTGTCAAAGTGTACTCCTCCAGTAAGTTTGCCCAGCTCCTCCTATCCTCAGCAGCTTTAGCAAAGCCCTATCAGCTACCATAAGAATTCTCCCAAAGAACTAAAACCCATAACAGGAAAGAAATGGCACCAAATGGCCAAAACCTAACTACAAAGAAAAGGCCATTTCCCCCTTCTCTCTCTCAGTTCTGCTCTGGGAGCACACATGGACATAACAACTCCCAAGGGGTAAATTGAGGACTTCTCAGTATACACAGGAAAATGCTCACTCTAGCAATACTTCTCTCTTCTCACCTGTAGGGCGGAATAAATTTTCTTCTTTTATGGAGCTGTTGTCCACCAGAAGCTCTGGAGGAACATCCCCATGACCTCCTTCCCCCATTCCCTGGAAGATGGAAACACCAACCTCCTTCCCTCAAGGGAGTTTCTTCCAAACCACTCTGTGGCACAGGTCCAGCCTGCCCTGAGGTTTGTCTGGACTCCAGAATGGGACCAAAACCATCACTGAGAGTGGGACAGGAATCCTGGGGAAGAAAAGAGGAGCACCGATATGTTTGGAAGTGTCCCTGTCACCGATGGTCTGCTACTTCAGCATCTCTCACTGCAGTTTCAAGCTACTGAGACAGGTCTCATTTTCCTGGCAGCTGGGGCCTCAGGACAGCTGAGTTTCCCTGCTCCAAGGAGCTTCTCTGGTGGCAGTAGCTGGGAAGGGGTCTCGGCTGGGGCCACGGGTTGAAGCAAACAGCAGAAAGAAAGGGGAAGCTAAGGGGGAAGCATCTATCTGTCTTCAGTGCGGTCTCGTCACGGCAGACCAAGCACTAACAAGCAGCTGGGCCCCAGGCTGCAGTTAGATGCTGTCTTTCATCCAGACTGCAAACTCTGCCTTCCCAGTCCTCTGCAACTGGGCACCTGCATGAACCAACAGGCGAGTCGTGGTTCAGACCAGCGTTTGCTTCTCTTTTACAACTGTCATGAAAGATGGTACGTAAGCACAGAGAGGATGGTGAGGGGCCCAGGAGCGACGCTAGGAGGTCGGGCAGGGTCACAAGCAAAAGATACGATGCTATTGTGGAAAAGCAAATACCACACTGCCATGTATAAACCGGAATATATTCTGAGATACATATTAAGGAACACCTCATTTACACTGATAAGACCACAATAGATCCATGTCCAGTTATGGGCAATACACACCAGGAAGCGCATGGGCTAAATTGGAGAGAGTCCAGAGAAAAAAGATTCATCAGAAAACTGGAAAACAATACCTGTGGCAACATAAAAAATTGGAATTGCATAGCTTAACAAAGAGATAACTAAAGGGAGATGCAGTAACAGACTTCAGAGGGTGGACACAATCTATTCTCTATGTTGACAGTGGAAAGAACACAAAGTAAAGCATTTAAATTTCTGCAAAAAAGATTTAAACATGAGGCAAAACAGACTAACAATAGGGGCAACACTGGAATAGCTTGCTTATGAGGTTATGGGATCTCCCTGACTGGGAACTGTCCGAAAAATTAGTGTGGCTCATCTCATCTTGGTGCAGGGCAATGGGCTACATAACATCGCTGAGACTCTTCCAACCTGGACCGTCCCAGAGGATGCCAAACACAGAGGGCAGAATGAGCATGTTTTCCTCTTGAAATATGGTTTCTGAAGACAGAAAAGGTATGTTTACAAGATCCATTGCAATCTCATAATGACTGCTCCCCTTTACTGTTTGGAAATGCCAGATTAAATGCCAAAAGATTTTCCTCAGGGAGGAAAAAGATGGGGAAAGGTCCTCCCACAAGGTTTAATGTAAAACATCTACTTCAAATACCCCAAAATCAGTGGGCAGAAGGGTGGTTCATCCAGAAGGCAGCAGAGAGCAGCCCAGTCAGGAGCCTTGCTCTTGCCATTGTCCATACAGGCAGCCTGAAGCGAGATGGGGCGAGCACCCCTCCCTGCACGTGTGAAGCAGACCTTCCTCCTGGGCTTGGCCGGACCCGAGAGGACGTGGAGAGCAGGCGCTTGTCACCCAGGGAAGCACGCCATACACAAGGGCAGCTGCTGCTGAATCACAAAGCCACATGTTTTGACGCTATGTTGAACACAAGGCTGTCTTCTCAGGACTCTCTCCAGAGCTTAAGTCCTGGTTAAAATAGAAGTGGAAAAGCTACTTTGAGCCAGTACTTAGGGAAAAAAAATTACCTACTTGCTGTAGAGTCACAGGATGTGAGTGTTTCCTAAATTTCCTACATCAAGTGGGATATTCATGTGAATACTTCAGGATTTGGTTCATCACACCTATACCCTCAGAGAGTTCAGAATAAGGTAGTTCCTGGTGCTCACACCTACGCTACTCCTACCAGGCCAGAAGATCAAATGTTTTGATACTCGTTACATTCAGAAACATCAGTACAGAAAATGTCAACAAGGAAAATCAAAACTGCCTTTCTAGAAAAAAAGGCTACTTCATAAGTCCATCGTGGCTGAGACTCTGGGTTTCTTAGTGGCAAGTTTGACCTAAATTCTCACTTTGGGCTTTTCAGTGGTGAAAATTCAAAGGCACCTTCAGTAAGTTTTGAAGTGAAGAGTGTTACTGAATAAAATAAAAATGAATAATACAATCACTATAGCATCCTCTCTGTGATTTAATTTGATATTTATTTCAATTATTTTATACTGCTACTACATTTTTAATGTTTCTGGAGTGCTGTGAAATTTTACGTCACATTATGGAATTTATCAGAGAAGGAGAGAGAGGTAATTTTGAGAATGAGATGGAAGAGAACTGCGACTGGTATAGGAAGCCATTTAGATCTGTGAAATTATGCATATTACATCAACTCTTAAACCATCAGTACTGGAATTATTTGGCACAGAAATTAAAATTATTAAATTTCAGAACAAACCTCTCCCCTGCTGATGAATGGAGCAATTCATCCCTTCTCCAGTGCTGTTGGCTTAGGCTGTGTTTCTTGAAACAATTACACCCTTGCTTAACTTGGTCCTTGATTTAAGTTGGTAACTCACCTGTTTAATTAAACATGCGCGGAAGCATTAGGGGGCTTGCACAGATGACAGTGCTGATTTGAGCATCATTCACTTTCACTAGCAACTCTTAGGACTAGGGTCCATACGGAAATGAAAGCTGAGCCTCAGGAGAAAAGCGCTGCAGCAAGAGGTGCCATTGGTGGCCAAGTCCTCACCACTGGGTGACAGAAACACAAAAGGGTTGAGGTTAGTGTTTATAAATCTTTAGACCTCAGCATATAAAAGCAAAATTCAGAATGCCCAGACAGCATTCCTACCAGTAGGATAACAATTATCCCACTTCTTAGGCAATTGTAGTCAAAAATATTACTTTGTCAGGAGAGCAGTAATACCTACCACGCATGAGCCAGAGTCTTTAAATGAGTTTGATTCCATTAACTCGACTCATATTTGCTTTATGTAATAATAAACAAAGGGAAATATTTTCATCTTGTTGATGGGCCAATTGTGTAACTATTTTTGTCCAGTGCTCATTGAATGACACAAGACAGCAATAGGAATTTAGTCAGGTAAAAGAAATTTGCCATTTGAAATCATCTCAACTTTAGTTTTCAGCGACATGTATTCTGTCACCCCTGTTTGATGCTGAAGAGGAATTAATTTTCTAACTGTCTGGAGGTTTGCAAGCTGAGCATGGCTATTTTGCTGTCTGGCACATCAAAGCTCCAGGCTACCAGGTAGTACTTATAAATGTACAGTGCACTGGGGATTGCTGGAGCAAATATTATATGTCTCTCTCTTACTCTCTGTGCTCTTTCACTCACTTTCAGGGCTCAGGATTGCTGCAGAGGGAGCTTATCTGTGCCTTCTCTTTGGCCTTTTCTGTTGCAACATTGATTGGGCTACAAAGAGGCAACTTGTCCATAGCCACCGTTCTACTGGGAAATAAAGGGGTCAGACCTGGTGTATTCTGCAGAGTTCAAAGGATGCCTTTCTCCATTAAGTGGAACCCAAAAAAACCCAGCTTCAAGATCTTGTTTGTGTCAGATATTCACAAGTGGAAACAACTGCATACAAGTAGGAAAAGAACCAACAATATGAGAAAAAAAAGATGCTCTTTCTGTACCTGCCTTAAATTTTCTCTTATTCTCTTTTATATTGACTGGTTTTGTGTCCTAATAACCATACTTATATATGTTAAATATAATAGATAGCACAATACTCCATACTGGCGTTATCCCCTACAAAGACAGCTGTAATGTGTCTATGCCACAAATCTGTTGCTACAGTCTTACCTGCATTTCCATGCCTGATCCATACAAAATTATATGACTTCACATGTTAATTATTTACTGGCAGAGCTTCCCATTTCTACTTTGCAGGATCTATCCTGTACACTGCATATAATACCTTGTCACAAATGCTGGGGAAAAAAAAAAAAAAGAAAAAGCAGTACTTAAGTACCTAAAGAGCTTTTTATCTCTGATCCTCTTCTACTAAACAAGAAAGCATCTCATATCACAGGGGTTATGGATGACCTCTGTGTGGGATCCAACTTGTCCTGTCAATGCCCCTGGCTTGTGTGGTATACTGGAGGTTGTAAGGCTACTTGAGGCATAGGAATTGCCATGAGCAGAGAGTAACCCACCCAGTATTTAACTTCTGACGCTGGTCAGCAGTTTCTGCTTCAGTAAAAGGAAAAGCATACTCCTGACAGATAGCGGTCACAAATACCTGGACATCAGGGAAAGTGTCTTTTGATGCAGAGACTAGCCCATACTGTGAAGAGTGAGGGGGTTTACAGAATTTCCAGTCTTGGCTGTATTTCCTAAACCACAAAATAACTTTGAAATATTGCATTTCTCTTTCTGTCTGTCTTTATCAATTGTCAGTCTCCTCTGCTTGAATTCATAAAAATGTAAAATTCCATGAGGTAAGATTCCACTTCTTAGAGGGAAA
The DNA here is from genome assembly GCF_035582795.1 of Mycteria americana. Taxonomy (NCBI): domain Eukaryota; kingdom Metazoa; phylum Chordata; class Aves; order Ciconiiformes; family Ciconiidae; genus Mycteria; species Mycteria americana. Next base: position 44,024,921 of record NC_134366.1, on the reverse strand, counting down.
AGCCTGGAAAAGGAAGAGGTAGCACAGCTAACAGTGCTATTACATTTCTTCTTTTGATCAGCCTGTATGATTTATGGCAGACAATTGGTCTCAGAAATACATTAAATAATTCTTAAGAAGAAGAGGAAAATAAATTCAAATAAGAGAGACAGTAAGTATAGTCAACAGAGGTAATGTCTGGATTGTTAGTGTGGAAATTTCAGTTTTGCATTTCTCAACTTTTTTCCACTTGTTTTTTTTAGCCTTAGTAATGTGTTGCTTAGGAATTGCATACATAACAGCTAAGTTAACTCTTTTACTTCCATGATATTTTAATGATGCTGAAAGTTGGGATTATCATTATGCATTTAAGGCTCACTGGAGGCTAAGGCTGATTCATAGCTCCAACATAGGAGAAGGCTCATTTTCTCAGTGGCACTAATGGTTTAATCATTCCTACTATTCCCTGAGTACTTTTACATTCTTTGAACTTTCTTTGAAGCCAAGATTTCACACTTTTCTCTGATCTAGTTTATTTATATCCCCCTCATATTTTACTTCTAAGCAGATCTTCTACTGTACTTGAACCCCAGGGAACATATACTGCATAGCATTACAGTCCCAATATTGGAAATACAGTGATGTGAATGATATAAGATAGGATTATAATAGGCATAAAAAAAGGAACTTTAATCACACTTGTGAGAATTCCCATATGGAGGAGTAGATTAATTCAAAAGTGTCAAGTCTTATGAATGAAATCTGACGATGATATACAACCTCAGGAACAGGGATTTCACCCTAATATATTATTTCACCCACCCACCTATAAAAAACCTAATTGATGTGGGATATCCACAATACAGATACTTTCTCAGGAGACTTTATCTATCCTTTCTGGAAGGCTAGGAAAGGAAAAACTTGCAGAAAAACACTAGGAGTGGAGTAATATCATTTAAATTTAGCCAAATAAAAGTTAGACATCTGATCTAAGCAAATTGTCTAGCCTCTGTCTCAACAGCATTTGTTAGACACTTCTAAAGAGTAATCCATCTTATTCTAAGGAGGAGTCTAAGACAGGTAGGAACAATTATCCCCTGAAAGCCCATATTGCCCATATATATATATATATATATATTTGACTATACACAGAACCTCAAAGATTATCTTAGGCTAGGCACCTGCCAGGCAGGTGACTAACATTAGATGATATGTATCCACTGTGGGAGGCAAGTGGTACTTATCACACTGTCCTACAGAGCAGCAATGACAGCAGCTGACCAGGTGGGCTCACTTAAATTTGTTGCTGGCTCTACTTAGCTTGGCCAGCTCAAGGTTAGAGCCTCAGGCCTCTTAAGCTAGGAGTTCATAAGTGTGCATGAATCCTGGGGATTCGAGCCCCTTCAAGTTAGTTTCATAGTGGAGACAAATGAGCACACCAGCAATTGTTAGCAAGATCAGTTCCTTCTGATTTTTTCGTGATCATTGCTTATATGAGAAATTAATTTGTGTTTGTAGTACAGTACAGGAAGAGATCATAAAAACAATATGCATGTGTCAATTTTTCTTTGTGTCTTCCTCTTTTTCATCAAAACATTACATATGTAGCTAACTTTTCCCAAATGTCTGATCAAGAACATCAAGTTGTCTTGGGGAAGCTGTATACAATAATGGCACTAAAGCATCAGTAACTACTGCAGAGGAGATGTATATGACCTTGTAGACTTGTTAACATACTCTCCCTTCTTTTTCCCATGGGAGGTTAGCCTAGTTTTCTAGTTCTTCCATTTCCAGAGCTGACCTTTGACTTATTTCATTCCCAGTCCATTTACTGAACATGTGTATATCTTTTTAAGTTATACTAGCATTTATGCTATTTGTGATGATGGAGGTGATGACAATAAAACTGAAGTTACTCTTGTATAACTGCCTCTTCTGGCTCTTCTCCCCAAAAGAGAGAGCGCACTATCTTTACAGCAGCTGTAGCACAAAAGGATATTCTGTGCCTACTAATGTGGAACAGGCAAGGGACAAGCCACAAACCACAGGGCTGATCGCTGTAGAAGGATGCACAGCTCAAATTTAAAAAATTATGACAATTTACATATCCACAAGATTCCACTGTTTGAAATTGTTTTAATAATAGGTATTGTAGATCACCAAAATCTGGAAGCTTTTCCTTTCAATCACTGTCAGAGATGAAAGAACAATATGGTCAATGTCAGTTTCCATTGCTGTGAGTGTTTCTGATCAAAACACTCCATCTCCACTGTAATTTGTTGTGAAGTTGTGATCAAGGACAAGACTGTATCCTAGAGAAACTGTTTACAATAATGATACAAAAGCATTACTGACTGTTACAGATTTGGATTTTCTGAATTTGTTGTTAAATTAACATATTCTGCCCTCTCCACTTTCCAACCAGCTGACAGATTTTTTAAGTCTTTGTGATTTATGTCCACTTTGGTTGAATCTGCTTGACTTGAGTTATGAGTCATATTTGAATGCTGAGCCAACCAGACTCCCCTTTGTACAGCCACTTAGGCAACCTAAGATGACAGGAAAGGAGAATGGCAAAAACCCACAAAGCGTTTGTTGGGCAGTTCTTGCACAAAAAGCACACATTTCACTGCTTCTGTATTTCACAATGTAGAGCTGGCCTGGAACTGGAAGTGGCATGGTGGTATGTCCAAATTTACATCCTTCTTGGTAAATTGAACAGTGCCAAGGAATTAGTCCATGCTCTGGAACTCAATGGTCGATACTTGGAGGAGGATTTGGGGCATGATTTTGGCCCTGGCCAAGGAGCACTCTTCCCAGCAATTGCTGGGCATGGAGCAGGAATCAGCACTGACCAAAGAACATCCCCAGTGCGGAGACTGCAGCCACCCTGTCTGGGAGACACAGGCTATTCTGGGCTAGCTGGTCTGAGGATAAGAGAACGATCAAGGTGTCTTTAAAAGTTGCAGCCTGAGGTCCCTCTTCATACAGCACAGGGTGGGAGCAGAAAGTCTCACCTTCCTAAAAGAGAGCGCACTTTTGGTTAGTTGCTATTTTCCAACTTATTCCCAATGAAACTCATACTTCACAGTGGGAAACTGTTAGGACTAAACGTACTAAACATACACTGGTAAAATGTAATTCCTGCATCTGACAGAGCCGGTCTACTTACCAATAAACTCAAATACAAGGAAAACTAACTCATCGTCATAGAATAATCTTTTGAGTGCATCAATAACATCTACGGGCACAGAGACAAACCTTGAGGATCCAGCTAATGTACAACCTTTCAGACATCAAGGGATGTGAAAGAAATGCTGTCTGACAGGGTGATAAAAGTTTACTGGATTCATCTTGAATGTCTTTAACACACATATTGATGACACCAGTGATTCAACAGCACTGAATCTCCAACACAATCACTATGTGATATTTTTAAGATAATTCTGAGAATTATTGCACACAGTCATTCCTCAGGATGAATCCAAAGGCTAGAAGTGAACATAAATACAAATATTACATCTTCCTTCTGGTTAAATGATTCCCTGTTCTGTGGTACAAAAATCCCCACGTTAGAAGATGAATGAAACTATCAACATGATTTGCTTTCAAAAAGCCCTTGGATGCTGCCAAGCTCTAAAACATCTTTATATTTAAAAAAAAAAAAAGATTAATCCAGTGGCCCAAATGTAGAAGTATTGGAGAAATAATGAATCTGCTTATGACTATTACTCTAGACAGAGTTCTTTGTTTCACCTTATTTTATCCATGGACAGTGTTGTCCTCAATTAACCTGCAACAGAAAGTTACTGAAGGCAGCAATTCTTCCACCTCTGACTTTCTTATCTGAAGATTTCTTTAGGCTAATCTAGTACTGTCCGTTACAAGATAATATTTATGCAATTGCCCTGGGAGAGCTCTTGAGTCACCATACGCTAAAACATAAAGAACAGTTTTTAAAAAAAATTCTTAACTTTACACAAACAGGAAAAGAAAGGACTCCAAACAGTGAAAATATCCAGTCTTCTATTTCCTGTCTTCTGATACTGGCTTTGCCTACACGAGAATACCCTGACAATAAGCAGCTGAGCTCACACACAGATGTTCAATGCTCCCAAAACGTTATGACTGCCAGTCCAGTCCTCATGAGAAAAATGAATGATAATGAACCCACACAACATGAAATAACAAGAAAATTCCAATCACATCTATTATCTTAAGGAGGCAACTAACTGGCAGAAGGTATAGATGCCACCACTTTTAACAGCAATAAATCTTGTTTGTAGAGATGAAAGAGCAGGACATGTACGAGTCTCCTGACCTCACTGAAAGTAACTCATTCTTTCCTTCTGACTGCGGCACTGAATTTTAAATAGACCACCCTAATTTTCCCCATATTGGAAGGGCTAACTTTCTACTTAAAACAGCTACTCAGGGAAAACTGACAAGTCCCAATAAAGCCAACGAGTCTAATTTGCAAAGTAAAGGGCCAGCAATTGTGACTGTATTTGTCATATTCAGTGTAAAATAAATACAGGAATGACTGAGTTCTGTTCAACTCACTCTAACCTGTGAAAGCCTTCCAAACCAAAATTCCTAAATTATCTTATTTTCATTAAAGTCTGTTTCATACCTCTTTTGAACTAAGCATGCCAAAATTCACATGAAGAATTCACTTTTGAAATGTTTAAGGACACTTCATCAAAACCAATCTACAGTCTCATAAATACAATCTCCAGCTGTACGTCGAGTTAATATACATTTAGCTGTGTACCCATATGAGTTTGCTTGGTGGACACCTGTGCATTTCACTAAAAGCAAGTATGCATGTTTATGCACATGTATGTGCATGTAGTGCAGGCAGGGGAAGGGGATTTGCATTTCAAACACTGAGCAGGCAGAACAGGATTAAATTTACAAGAAAATTGAATAGCCTTTGAAAATGCAGCCCACATAATTCAATCAATTACCTAAATATTGGTTTGGTCCCTTTTCTGCATCTATACTTAGTTCAATATAACAAATTCCTCTGGGAAGATTCTTTGCCCCCATGGAATAAGAGACAGGACAGGATGTGCATATCTCAGCACGGACGTAACCCTGGGAAGGGCTCAGCTGTCACAACCAATTGCTCTTGGTTTTAAACCAACCCTGCTGAAACCTTTTGGAATAAAGAGCACTTTCATCCCTTTCAGAAATAAAAGGCAACTTAAAGATTTAAGTGTTTCAGAAGACAAAAATGAACTTTGATGCAGCAAGCTGCAGGGAAATATTTTTTCTTCCTATTGACACACTATTTACTGCTCAAGAGATATAGATGTTCAATGGGAATGTACAAAATAATTGCAGCAGTGCCCCTGTATGGAGCAATCTCCACCAGCGTACACTGGAGTAGATTCCAGCCTTGTCATGCTGTTTTAAAGGTGTGGCTAATTCCCAGGGTTGCTCTCAGGGAAAGCATTTTCAGATCTCATGCAGCTGGGAAAGAAGATGCTGCTTAAGTTTGGCGCAGAAAGCTGTTGGGATGAGTTAGATTTTTCAAGGAAAAACAGGACAGTGAAATACCAGCAGTACCCTGCTTTTTCCACTGTGTATCAAAAAATTCCAGCTATTCCCATGACAGAATTACAGAGGATTCTCAAATTCTGCTTTGCTGGGAGGTGAATCACTATTTATGGTGGAGGAACTTCAGTGTGCTCAGTATGTTAGCAGATTATGAAAAGATTGCTCTAACCACACTTGGCAAAACACTATAAGGGTACTAAAATTAAGAGGAGAATAACTCTTACTCCTTATTATTGAGAATTAAAACATTCTAAAGATCTTCTATAGCTAACATAACTTTGGCTATTCATATTACAAACACAAAGAGTGTATGTAAGGGAGTATACAACCAATAGTTTTTTGGCATGTACGCTGTGTCTGCTAGCCTCTATTGCCCTGAACAGACTAAATATAATCAGAAGTTAATTTACCATGAAAATCTTAATGATATTTGAAATCATAGGTAAATGCACTGAAAAGACAACAATGAAACTGTCACAGTATGAAAATATGCATAATAATAGCACTAATAAGTCACATTCTTTTAAATGCTACCTACTAACATCTGCAATCTTTTGCTGCCTTTTAGAAGTATGCTGTTGCATTTAATTTTTAATCTTGGCTTTCCTCATTCAGTGCTTCTCAAAGACTTAGTATCTCGTCTCTTAGGGAAAGACTGTGTCCTTTGATGCCCTTTAGCTAAACATCATTGTGTGTGTCTACATTCTCTGCTGCACTGAGTACCAGATTTTTTTTTTTGGTCCAAAATTGGCTTAAAATTTATGATGTTTGAATTTAACTGGAACAATTTAAATCATGCATGGGGGAAGGAGTACTGAGAGGTTATGAAAGGCAAGAGAAGCAGTTAAGTATCACTTTGTTTGTGAAACTCTGCTTCAGAGCAAAAGCGTAATTCCTGCCTCAGTTCCTAAATAGCCAGAATAAGTGTCACACTGGAATTCATTATTTTTCTTTTCCTGGCCCAATTATATTGCTGAAATAGATTCAGTGATTTGCACCAGGAAATTCACCATCACTTTTATTTGTTCATTCCTTAGCCAGCCAGATACCAAAGGAGCCTCTTCCAATTCTGTGGTCTCTGAGCCATACCTAAACCCCTCCTTTAAAGGACTTTATTAAATAAGAAATAGTGGCTGCATGGCAGTATTAGATTAAATTGCTTTTCCATTATGCAGGTGCTTTCACAAGAGAGCATAACTATGAATGTAGGAACAGAGTGGAAAGCTGTTCTGTTCTGAAACCCACAAACCGTTTCAGGAGTAAAGATTTAACCAGCTGGCTTAATATGAACATGTTATACACTGTCACACTGCTGTCCACTAGCTCTTCACTGCTAAAGGTTTAAGACACTCCACTGGGTGGAGTGGATTGAGGATGCATCAAAACATCTTACTCTATTTCTTGCTTACCACAGGTAGCATATATGCACCAGGGAAGGTCTAAAGAGAGTAATACTAGCAGCCCGTTGCACACTGATACATTTTACCAGTTTTAGCTCAATGTAAACTGAAAATAAAAGGAAGTATGGAGAATGTTAGACACCAAATTCTTTGTGGTTTGGTTCCTTATCTAATCTGCTGCTTGTTATTTGATTTCAAGGGCATGGCTGGGATACCTGTTAGAGAGAGCATAGTGGACTCGTGGTTGTGCCTGCGTGCACCAGCTGAGCAGTGTTAGTTTGAAACTCCATGCAAAGCCCAGAAGCTTTCAATGCATGTGCTAGAAAAATTGAATTAAGAAATACAGACCAAAGAGTCTGGAGACCTGGGAACAGCTCCACCTTAGCAAGCATAAAACTACAGGTAGTGGTAGTGGTTTTGGTAGGCAAATAAAGTTAGGTCACAGGTCCACAAAGGAATAAGAGAGAGTTGGTATAAAGGAGGTGTCCTGTACAAAAGGCTTAAGCCACAGGCCTGAAGAATACTGAAAATAAGTTTAAGTTACAAGTCTAGAACACTGGGACCTGAAGACAGACATGTGGGTAAGAAAGAAGAGGAGACATTGGGGATCATCTCGTAATGAAATAAAACACCACCACCACCTAATTTTTGCCTTTGACAGTTTTGCAGTAGAAGTTTTAACTCTTCCACAGTTGGAGCTCTTAAAAAACTGTATGTGTTAACGTACATTTTTTGTAACAGAAATCCAAGTAAAAGTTTAAACTCTTATCTCACAGTCCAACTTTTCAATGTTTTAAACACCACGCGAGAAGTACCACAGAAGTTGTTGCAGGACTCAATGATTAAGGCAATAGTGGGGGAAAATACAGTTAAGGAATATCATTCTAGATAATAGATGCGATCAGTCTAACACTGACAAGATTACAAGGTTGGCTGATGAAGGCAGTAGCATCAATGCAATATACTAACACTCCTGCAAAGCAGTTGATTTCGTACATCAAGACCATGCAGTTATGAGCTAGAATACTACAAGAGTTAGTTAGAGAAACATTAAATGGATTAAACGCTGGATAACCAGTCTTGTAAATGTAACTGTAAATGAGAGATCACCAAGCATTCTTTCATGAGGCCCCAAACGTATTCTTTCCTTATCCTGGACCCTTTTAATATGTTTATCAATAGCCTAGGGAAAAACAAAGAAAATTGATAGTGCAGATGACACCAAAGGTAAAAGAATGGTATCTGTCAGAGAAAAGGCCACTGATACTGAACAGTCTTGAGCAACATGTAGTGTAAGCGCAAGCAAATAATCAATGTAGAGTCAGATATCTAAGAAAGCAAAGACTAGGATTTCTTGGAGTCCCATGGGAAGTAGCAACACTGAACGTAGCAGAGGGGGGAAATCATAACAGACAATCAACACCACATAATTTTCAAGTGCAATTGGATGGATAAGAGTTAGCTTGACATAGAAACTAGTAAACCCTTAGTGCATGTAGAAAGTAAATTACTGCTGTTTGACTCTTCTATGATCACTGTCAGAATAGCTTGTCCTCTTCTGTATTGCCACTTCAGAAATTACGTTAAGAAACTCAGAAGGGGGTGGTGAATGGTAAAAGCAAGGAAATGCCTACCAGAGCTTTTCTTAATGAGTATATCAAGGATAAAGGTAAAACATGGTACCATCAGACCAGAGTTTCCTACACAAAGAATTCAAGGGGCTGCTAATTGTAATAAATAAAAAATACAACAAGATCCAAAGACCAGCACAGCAAGTTTCATGAACTCAAAATCAAAACAACAGCTTTTTAAAAAAAAAAAAAAAATAGTGAAGATGATTTGCCATCACCTCTGTTGATCACATCTTCGAAAATCATTGTAATGTTTAAATTAATAGTAGATATTTTTGCCCCCCTCTTAAAAAAAGTTCCAAGCAAGAATTAATTCAAGAAAATTTTCTGGGTTATATGGAAGGTCAGGATAGAAAATCAAAATTATTCATCCTGGTCCTATAGTCAAAGTATGAATTTATCACCGTTCATAGTTGAAATTAACACAGCAATAATCTTCATCAGATTGGAAAAGCCAGTCCCCAAGTGTACTGATTCATAGGACTTGCAACATATACTTAAGTCCCTCTGATATAACTGTATTTTTTGGACATTTTTGGTACCAAAATCAGGCCTGAAATTTATTCACTGGGACATTTCATGCTACTATTTATTTGCACTTTGATTTTCAAATGACAAGTGCATAGAACATATCTGCCATATTGGATAGAGAAAGTCCATGTGGATGTATTTACACCCACCTTAACGTGATTTTATACCCTAAAACAACAAATATTTTCATGAGCAGCAGAACTAATCAAGAGAGGTTTCCTGCAGACGTTTCACCTTGGTCATTCTCTCCAGGTCCCTCTCTGAGTTACTCCAGTTTTGTCTGCAGTGCTGGAGGGGTGCACCACACAAGGCAAGAGAAAGCTTACACATGTGCTGATGGGCCCGCTGGTGCTCACAGGCCGGTTTGCCAGCCCACAAATGCCAAACTACTTGGCACAGCAGCCAAGTTTACCACATTCCCTCAGTGGGAGCACTGATTGCATCTCTCTCTCCTACCCAGTTTCGGCTCTTGATAAAGTTTTTAAGAATATAGGTCTAACTGACACTTTTCCATCCACTTTCAAGTTTAGTTGCACTTGGCCAAACAGTATAAAAGTTATTGAGGAGGACCTGACAGATGGAGAGAAAGTCAGTGTTACCATATAAGCTTCATTTCCTTAGGAAACCAGGCTAAAAATTTAAATGGGGATTCAAAGCTTGATAGTGCCCTTTCAATAAAAAGAATGGAGCAAGAAGATATGCTTGCTTTCCTGCCAGAGGAAATTGCTAAAACAGGCATTTATTTTAATTTAAAGAACAGACCATGTAGTGTTGCTGTTTGCCCAGATGCTGTCAGAAAAGGTCATTGACCTGCTGGTCCAATAACAATAAGTAATAGAAAATAAATTACTGACTATTTACTAGAGTAATCCCATAGTATCAATCCTTTAGCCTGTTTTAATTATTAATTATAAATTAATTACTCATCAACTAGGATTCTGCAGCTCGTCTGTTAGGTTTAATTAATTTGTTCATCTCCTTTTTATCTTGACTTCTCACTGTCTATTGCAAAAGCCTAATGGCCTTACTTTTTTTATTCTCATCGCACAACACTTTTACCCATGGTGGTGAATCTTGCAGGGAATGCTACGGTAGAATTCCAATAGTTCTGTCTGTTCCTGCAGCTGCCTCATGTTAACATCACCAAAACAGATGTTGAATTTAATCACCATCAGGAACTTCAATGTATTAACCCACATGGAGAAAACAGAAGATCCAAGGATATATTGATCAAAGAGAGTTTCAAAGCACTGGAAAGACCACAGGAAGCATAACAATACAGCAAATATGGCATCTAAGAATGCTGACCAGGGGCTCTTTTATCCTTGAAGAATAACTTTTAAACTTGTCTCCATCATTCTGCGCTATTCACAGGCTCAGATAAAAGCTGGCGTTGTCGAGAACAGTGACCCTAAATGTACAACTTATATAGAGAAGTTTTTTGTGCTCAAACATAGATGTGAACAGGCTTGCATACATTGCAGCCCTAGCAAGGAAGGATCATTAGAAATTGGGGTGGGAGGTTCTGTTTCCCCTTTGCAGGTGTTGTTCCCTAATTCAAGGCTAGCTCACTCTCAGTAGCAGAATCTGAGTCTTGCTCATGAAACTCTCACTCTGTCCTCTGGGAGATCTGTTATACCAAAACCATGTAATTTAAACCAACGGAAGAAGCGACAAGCTATCTCTCTCCACTACTGCAGCAGCAGGGACCAGGAAGATCAGGGATCCTCCAAGAGCAGGGATGAGCTGGGAGCCAAGGGAGAGCCCAACACGGCATGAATCTCACCAACAGGATGCCCTCTCACAGGATCTGAACAGTATCAGGACGGCAACAGGTCCCATTAACACCCCCAGACAAGGCATGGTGATGAACATCCAGGGTCCAGTCAGGAGAAGGAGACAGGGCTCCAACATAGATTCAAGGTCCATCCTGGAGGCATGGCTGGAAGCAGGACAGGAGACAAAGCTTGGAGCTTGGAGCATAGCTTTGAAAATAATCCAGTAAAAACCAGTCCATAAAGCAGGACAGCAGCAGACATGAGTGAGCACAAATGCACTTCTGATAGAGCTCAGGACAGCTCTGGGTGCTGAGTGTGAGCTTAAATGGAGCCCTGGGGTGTGGGAAGGGGTTGCATGGGTGGGGGTCCCAGTTGAGACTACTCAGGTTAATCATAGCCTACGGGTATCTTCTGGGCCCTGACATGCAGTTCGCATAAAAAATGACAGAAGAGGGAATTCCTGCCAAAACTCTTAATTTTATACTAAAAGATAGAGGAATTGAAACCCTGAGGTTTTTATTCAGTATTTTAAACCTGGGGCCTGGGAGTTTTAATGAAAAGCATATTCGTTTCCTGAAAGAATAAATTCCTGCTGTGAAAATGCTCTTTTAATCAGAAATGCAGTTTTCCTCAGGAAGCAATTTTTAATGGAAAACAGTCTAATGGAAAATTTTTCTTTAATGGAAAAAATCAGCTCTTTTCCATGTTGGAGGAAGTAAAATCCAATTTTTTTCTAGGCTTAATCTTCATATTGTGCCATTGTGTTTGAATCTTTAGGACCCACAGGGCTCATCAGTGTTAGCGTCTTGCAGTGAAGATGATAAAGTACACATGAAGGATGCGCTATGGAAAGGGCGTCTCATTCCCCAGTGTGTGATTTCCTCCCTGCTACCGGAGAGAAGCAGATACACTTGCCTCAGTCTCTGCTGATGAGATGGTACTTTAAGAAGGATTAATGCAAGTGAAATGATGGAGGGGAAGGATTTCCTGTGATTAGATTTATTTAGGTGCTTGGGGCATTCAAAGCTGCTGTTGAGTCAATGAAAAGTTGGATTTCCTAAATCAACAGCAAAAGAGATGTAGCACCACTCTGCTGATAAACACAATTAGACTTGCGTGTAATGCAGTTAGGGCCCCAAGACTTTAAATTTATTTGCTTGGTATTTGTACTTTATTTGGGTCAGCTCTTAGAGGGTCTACAGCAGCTGTGGTTCCCACTGACTTCAATGGGCATGGTGCATGCTCAGTAACCTTCAGAACTTGTCCTTTAATTTGTATTTTGAAGTATACTTTAGAGCAATTATGAATGAGACACATTAATCTACTACCCTTTAATTGCCCCATCAGCATCATGCAGGCTAAACAACATCTCACTTTGGCATCAGCGAGTTACAGAGATTTTCCTGCTGTCAGGCTCACTACGCGTGATGCTGTTCATTGAAGGCATCTGCCTTCAACGCAAAGAGTCTGTGCAGACATGAAGACAAATGTTCCTCAGAGGCAAATGTTCATTAAACAGGTAGGTGCAGGGAGAGCACCACTAGTTATACCACTGCAGTAGCCTGGTGGCCACATGCTAGTTTTGTGAAATCCTTTTCCAAAGCCTGCAGCCAGCAGTCAGCTGGTTTGATCATAGTATGGTCACAACAGAATTGCCTGCCTGAAACACATTATTCATCTCCCCATGGGATAGACAGGGATGCTTTGTGATAGCAGTCAGCTCTTTGGAAAGCCTAAGACCTAAGTTCTGCCTTGAGTTATGCATTTTCATAATAACTGCAGTCAAAAGAAGAAAAAATGACTGAATGTGAAAAGATAGGTTTTTGTCAGGTAGAAATTTCCACAAGAAAATGCTCCATTTTGGGAATTTAAAAAATAAATTATAAAATGATAATTCTGAACATATTTCACAAAGCAGAAGTATTAACAATTTTCAGCCAAACACTTTTGGTTAGCCATTTTAAAATCAAAACATTCATATTTTTTAATAAAAACCACTTACTCGTTATTAAAGGACATTCATCATGAGTAAAAGAAGAACGAGAAACAGTATTGACTACATATCATAGAATCATAGAATGATTTGGGTTGGAAGGGACCTTGAAAGGTCATCTAGTCCAACTCCCCCTGCAATAAGCGGGGACATCTTCAACTAGGTCAGCTTGCTCAGAGCCCTGTCCAACCTGACCTTGAATGTTTCCAGGAATGGGGCATCCACAACTTCTCTGGGCAACCTGTGCCAGTGTTTCACCACCCTCCTCATAAAAAATTTCTTCCTTATATCTTGTCTACATCTACCCTCTTTTAGTTTAAAACCATTACCCCTTGTCCTATCGCAACAGGCCTTACTAAAAAGGCCTGTGTAGAGCAGAAAAAGAGAATTTGTTCCTGGTGATCCCCTCCCTTCTTAGCTTCCCTGCCCACTTCTCCCCACTCCCCAGTCAAGAGCATAAGGACTGCACAGGTACGTTTCCCACCACAGAGGCCATGTAAAGGAAACAAGTTGATATTAAATAACATCTCCAGATCGTGAGATTCTAAAAGAAACATTTTGAGGTTCTTGCCAACTTCTTGTAATTTTAGATCCATAATTTTTTAAAACTATGTTCTATTATTTATTGATCTTAGGGAAAATGGAGCAAGATGTTTACCACCTCAAATGTAATATTCTGTTGTAATTCCTACAGATGTTAAGCAGTGACCAGGAGGGATCCCTGGGTTTTCCAGCATTCTTGTCATATTCATAAACACTTCTTCTCATGTACTTATTTAGGAACAAGATCGATTCAAAATTTGTTTGCAGGCAGTAACCAATATCTATTATTTTGATTTTTCGTGTGAGCAAGGGGAGCTTGTAGGTTTGGTCCAGATGTTTCTGTCTGTGTTGTGGAGGAACCAAAGATTTCTGACACTACTAAATGCATACAGAAAAGCTTGGAAGAGACCATTTTGTTTGGGTTTAATAACATTTAACACTATACAGTCCTCCAAAGCCTTTCATCTTCATTCAGTTTGATAAACATTGTCTAATTAATCATAGAGAGTGCCCTACCTTGTTATATGGGAGACAAGCCGACAGGGCTGGGGTTAAAGCACTTTGATGAAAAATTATGATCGTTCTGCGTCTACCACCATGATTGTTCCATGGATGCAGGCAAGAGATGAGTTTGCAATTCAAATACTGCATTCACTTTAAAATGGTTTATAAAAGACAGAATGAAAGGCAGCTATCGCTACCTATTAATTTTTTTAATGAGCTTATGAATTTTAAAAGGCATTTCATGAAAGAAAAAAAGCCCACAACAACAATCATTTATGTGAGATTAAGGCTGAGAAATAAATCAGAAAATCAGAAAATAAAAGTTAGTTTAAAAGCACAGCCCTTTTTCTTCTGCTCTTATGTACTTATTGCTAAAATGGTGGTCTATCAGTATAAACTATTAGTGAATTAATACAGCACATAATGCAAATTGGATGTGAATACTATGCAGAAAAAAGCAAATGGAACTGTCTGCAATTTACATGTTTACAAAATGATTCACATTTCCTATTTATCTTCCATTTCACATTTAGAGTGCAAAATAAAAACCTAAAAAAAGAAACAAGGTTTTGCCCTTTATGAATGAAACATTTGAAATTATTCTACAAATACATAGCAGCCACTTAATGGGTTTTCTATAGGCAATTGCCACAATCCATCAGATATATCATGAAAGCAGCATTAGAAGCGAATGTAAGAAAACCAAGAAAAAATACCGCATTTTTCTGTCCTGTGCTTTGGGAAGTGCTGTCTGCGTTTTCAGGGTTTTACAGACGGAGGAGCAGCACAGACAGGACGGCACTGCACCAGGCAGTCTTGGTGCTCAGCAGCGTGCCCTCAGCACCTCTGTTCTGACCCCCTCTGCCATCATTATCCGGCTCGCCAAGCCACCGGCCCCGGAGTTTGAGGTTCACATTTCCTTAGAAGAGGGGTCCCTCATGGCCGAGGCAAATGTGCAAACCACTATTTTGCGTGCTGAAAACTAGCTGGTTAATTGGAGCCAAGGACATTGATAGTTTTAAGTAAACTACAATTGCATTTTTGGTGGCAAAATTATACACAAAAAGAAAATTTGTCATGCCCTGTTTTAAGAGGCTTATTTACAGAGGCACTGACCACCATCTGCATTTTAGATGCTTTGATCCTTTCATACTCAAAAGCCACTCATATGAAGTTGAACAATATAAATTAAGATGCACAAAAGTAGAGATCAATTTCAAAAAAGCAGCCATATCTAAGCTCACAGAGCATAAGAACCAAAATTAGCATAAGATTTTCCCAGTAAAACCTAATGATGCTATAAATTGGCAATGAGGACAATACTTAAACATGTGTTATCACTTTTCCAAGTGATTAGTGAAGAAGCTACAGTAACCAGCAATTTTTTGAAGTTGGCTTTTATTCTATTGCGTGTAATTACATGGTCATTATAGGTCTGGACAGCATAGAGTTTTCTTGATCAAATTAAATCGTGTAAATCAGACAGAAAGACTATGGCATTTTTTTATGTTAATATTGCAACTAATGATAAAGAAATAGCATTATGCCTTCTGAGTGATGCCTTAGGTCATGGCCTGAGATATTCAAGCCACTCAGAAAAATATTCTAACAAACCTTGATCTTTTCATACTCTTAAAATGGGAAAGTCACTGTGACGATTGAGAATGCAACAACAGGCATGGATAGTACAATCCAAAATAAGAGTGGAAGACCTGAATATAAAGCAATGTTGGAACACTACTGTACTGAGCAACTTAATTTTAAATAATTCAGTCAAAACCACAAGAGGAATGACTATCTCATCAAGAAGGAGTTCTGTTCACCATGCCAATAAAAGGGACAAATAAAATGAATTTATAAAATTAGTGATTAAATCATCCACCAGAACAAGTAGGTCCATCTGGATATATCGGTTACTTGTGATGTTTTTAAACTAAAGATTAATCTCATTTTTTAAAGGACAAAAGGCCCCTTATTATACATCAATAATATACCTATACGAGATGAGCAGGCACTCACCAAACTGGATTTAGTTTAGGTTCGTTCACAATTCACAATAAGCTTGGAAAATGGTGCATTGCTCACAGCGAAAACCCATAAGGAATGATTGAGTTCAATAGATTGCCCTCAGGAACAGCGTGAAGTACTGCTGTTTGATAAAGTGCTACAAGGAAAGCATAACAGGAAACCAGTGTTATTTGGATACAAATTTCCAAGTGAAAAAGTGATGCAGAGCAGCAAAATCTTTTACGTGAGATACCCTGAAGTCCTTATACTGTTGTGTACCTGAGAAGATAGGAAATGGCCATTACTAACAGGGTCACATATACCAGCAGGCTTTCGAGAGAGGTGGGAGGCTTTTAACTGACATTGTCCATGCTTAATGACCCTCCCTTTCCTTGAAACTGGCTGCAGAGGCAGACGTGTCAAACATTTTCTCTTGCAGCTGTTGAATACCAAATCTGTTTTCGGTCACTAGGACACTGAGGTATGTTTCTCAGTATTCACTGGTTTGTCATTTTTGCTCTTATTCTTTCTGTAACATCTTGCTAAGTGGTGTAACTATCCGCAAGACAGGAATGTTTTTGCTTGACCTTGGGACCACAGACAGCTGCAGAGGAAAAGATCCTGTCATTTATAAGAAATACCATCATCGAAACAGCAACTTATGGGTATGCACAGGCCGTTGAAATGGCCCCTATGTTCCCAGCACCTAGCATTCCTTCCAGTGCCCCCTCCTCACACCACCACCTTGGGGAAATTATTTTTCGTTTCTCAGCTAGATACATATCTATGGGCATCAGTGTCTCTGATGATGGAGTTTTTGTGAATATGATCCTGAGCCCTTTTGAGTCAGCACATTGTTTAGTTTTCCACCAGTGTACCCAGCTGCAAAGATGAAGCCCCAAAAGATCTTTGAAATTTTCTGTTACTGAGGCATAATATGATTTCTGTTTTTCCAGCAATAAATGAGACAAGGGTTTTATCTCCAGACCTTGTCTGCAGTTATTTAATACTTCACTACCATCTGCATGTACAGCAAGAGCATTTTTTTGGTCAAGAATCCAGGCCCCACTGTGATAAGTGCTGTATAGACGTGATCAGGAGAAACATAATTTTCACAAGTATTGGGCTTTAATGGGAACATCTTTTTTTTTTTTATATCAGGGTACTTAAAGAGATGCCTAAATATGGATTTAAAAGCCAAACTTCAAGCTTGATAGATAATTTGCTAATAGCTTTTAGCAAAACTTCAGTGTGTCAAATAAAAGCACACACACTGCACTGCTCCCTCTCTCTTCAAATTAAACTGCCCTTGCTACAAAATTTGGTTTCACTGCCCTGGCCCGGTTTTGCCTACATTGCTAAAAAAGCCTTAGCACAGCCTTCCAAAGGCTCATTGCTGTTCTTGCAGCCTCCTTCAGGTTTTCCTTGGAAAGATCGGAGATATAAACCTACACAAACAGTCTGAGCCACCTAAATGCACACAAACACAGCTTGCAACCGTACCTGCAGAGGCACTAGCAGGGGAGACCTGTTACCCATTTCAGTCTGGAAGGCAAAATCTTTTCCATGTTTAGGCCAGCTGTATGTTCACAGTCTGTAGGATGCTGGCTTGCCCCTGCTGCAAGTGTCTAATATCCTGCAAGGATATCTGGAAGGAACAGACATCAAGAAAAAGACATCTTTCTGTCAGCTTGGACATAGAGCAGAACTGAAATACAAACTCTAATTAAAGGGTTTTCTGCCCACATTTTTCTGCTTACTTTCCCAGTTTTGGTCTTTGGGGTTTTTTTTAATGGATTCATCTCCTGATGCTGCCTTTCCAGCTCTCTCTTAGCAGGAGCACAGAGATTGCAACATCCTTATCTCTGTGAAGTGAGGGAGAAGGTGCTTAGCAGTGTCTGTCTATTGAAAGAATTAAATCAAGGTCTCTGAGAGAAGAAGCAAAAGTAAATGAAATACCAAAGTGACAGAAAAGAAACTGAGGGAGTCTCTGAATGTTTTCAAGAACTGGTGGTTCTGCCCAAAGGCTTTTCTGTCTGCTTCAGATGTTGCTCAAGGGGTTAAGGAGAACTGAAGACCTGTGCTATCCTCATACCTGATGCATGTGAGTGAATGTTATTTGCCTTTTTCTGCCCTATTTGTCTTTTTCTGCCTTCTTCATGTGCTTGCATGTGTCTTCCTTACAGTTCATATACAGAAAAGTAACTTTAAAAGAACACTTAGGTGCAAAATCAAGCACTGCAGTTAGGACATGCCAGGATTACTGATGCACAAGAAGTCTTAATTCAGGCCATTTTGTGTATACATTGGGATGTGGTTTTTAATTACAAGCTCATGTACTATTGCTTCCACAGGGTGTCTGCCTTGTTCAGTGAAGACTTCTTTTTATCCGCAACATTCAGCGTGTGGCCTGCAGGCCTTATTTAAACCGCACATCCAAACCCTGTACTGAATACAAAATTATGTCACTTGTTCCTAGTGCTCCACAAAATTTGAATACATGTATCTTCATGGCAACCATCCAAGGAAAACTGATAGCAACTGATAGAATTAAAGCATCGAGATTAAGGCCACTGCTTTCTGAGCCTTCCCAGCGCCACGCAGGTTCTTGGGCTCTGTAATTTTATTTTGTCCACAGATATTTCTTCTCTTTACCTGCATAATTTGAGTAAGAAAGTAGACACAGAAATGCAGAAAGATGGAGATGTCTGTTGTTAAAAAAAGTAGAGGCACGGCTGCTGACATAGGCTACTGCCTGCTGTGCTTGATTTTGCCCTCCACCCAGCTTTCCAGGTCTCCCACCCCAGCTATGGCATTGCACACCTGCCACTGCCTCCCAGTTCCTTCTTCCCACACTGTTCGTAGTAGTTTCCAATTTCAAACTCAGTGAAGCATTAGAGTTTCTCATCACAATTTTTGTTTTAACGTTACAGAATGACACATCTTCCCCTGAACTCTGTCTTGGAATCAGACAAACCGTTTTGGCTGAAACTTGTCAGATGGGAAAAATACCAATTCTCTGAGGGACACAGAAGAGACTTCAGCTGGAACTGTTAGTCTGGCAAAGTTACTACTGATAGACGAGGTAGTCTATAAATACATCATATAAAATGATGTTGAGAGGCCACTGCTGTGGCTGTAAAACCAAACATTCATAGGAAATGCTGGAGTGCAGGAGCTGTGTACAATCTTAAGTCAGCCCCACAGCAAATCTGCTTGGAAAAGCCTTTTTAGCGGTCATAACGCTCTCCTCCACCCGCATGTTACAGCTAGAGATGCATGAACAGCTAAGCCATTTTGTCTACTGCAGTACGGCAGGCTGCGTGAAGGTTTTCACTGTAAAACAAAGGTTTTCACTGGGATTTTATCTGCCCTCATTTTAGCTGCCCTCATTTTAGCTGCCCCTTCGGTGATTCCTATGTGGAGCTGCACTTGCAGAGTCTCCTGTGCTTTACTAATGGGAAAAGCCAGCGGGGAAAGCCACCCCAGCCTGCCCGGAGTCATGCTCCCTCCATGGATCGGCAGCCAACTAAGCAGCGGGGAGGCGAAAATGAAATCCAAATGGTTTGTCCCTTTCACATGCTGTAGAAGCATCTTGAAGAGCTTTTCCAGCTCTGCCACGTCCGAAATGAAATGTTTCATTTTTCAAGCATTGTAAGTATTATCTTTAAAAATAAACACCAGAGAAACTGCAGTAGATTGCCTGCCGTTATTGATTCTGGAAGGACTGCTGACTGAAGCACTACACACCAACAGAGCAACAGCGATTTAATGTTCATTAGTGTTTAGAGCAGTTTCTCAGTGAGAAGATTAAGGGGTCAGGAAATCCACTGAATTTCTTTTTTTTTTTTTTTTTTTGAGATTCAAGGTAAGAAAATGCGTGCAGCATTTTCCTGTTCAGATTCTTGAGGAGGCTTGCCCGTGATGGGAGATAAGACGTCCCCTTCAGGACTAACAAATTCTTCAAATAACAAATTAAAGGACAATTTAAAAATAAAATATTGGGCTACGAGGGTGAATCTTGATAATGCAGCCTTACAGTATCTCTCAGAGGAAACAAAAGGAAAGGTGCAATGCTGCTACAGCTCAGAAATTGCTTTATTATCTGACTCGCACTTGGAGCAGAGCAGTCTCCACTCCTGGCATCTATCACAAAGCATCAGAAGAACAGCACTGAGTTACAATTTTAAAATTACAATGGAAAGAGGCTATTATTTCCACTTTGTAGGACTATGCTAGAAGCCAGCTTTCTGCTATCTAGAATAGCTATTTTCCCCTCAGTCTCAGAATGTGTCTGCTTGGGGCTCATTAGAGCATAATTTCTTTTTGTACAAATATTTTTGCCTTTCCAGAGTCGCAAAGAACAGGACTGAAAGAAATTCAGCAACTTTTTTTTCTGTTGGTTTCCCTACTGATATATTTGCTAATACAGTAATTAAAAGCAAATTACACTCCTCTATAGCTACAGAAGTAATTATGGACCATGTCTACTAACGGTTGCCAAAACAACTAACAACTCTCAAACTATCTCGTAGAGCGTTTTCTCCCCTGTGGGTCTCCAACAAGCTCAGCAGCTTCTTTCCTTTCCCAGCCAATCTCTCTCAGCACTAAATGTAAAATCCCAAATACCATCCTCAAAACAGAGGGAGTATCTAAGGTTTAGTTGTCCTCTGGCTCCTCCCTACAGATCACATCTTAGTTGTTGGCAGAAGGTAAGATGCCCCAGAGCACAGGGACAGGCCAGAATGACAAAGCAGCAGAGTAAAGCCTTGCACTCCATGGCAAACCGCCTTCTCACTACACTGATACAGCTCCACGGCTTCACACTCCTGATCTTCTCTAAGTATTGCCTCTCTTTAAAACCTTCATCCTCCCACACCACCCCTTCCTTCCCTTGCCTAGTTTTTCAGCGTTAACCAGGCAGGCCAACCAGTGCACAGATCTCCATTCTTGAAGAGTTGAGGTGTCTCAAATAATAGCCACATTTGGTAGCAGATACCAAACTGGTAACAGGGCTATACTGTGACGTTACTGCAATCCTGCTCTGTAACAGTACTGAGGGACAACGAGAGAGCACCGTCCTCAGCTTCCTCACTCTTCTCCAAGGAAGCCAGCATTCCTGCTGGGTCCCTTCTAGGGTTCTGCTCCTGCAGAGCAAAGCGCTGCAAGTAGCTACCAGGGAGGATTGCTACACCTGCAGAGAAGCAACAGTCATTTGTGGCTATAAGATGCGAGTGTGTCCCAGCACATCCACAAACTAAAGGGACTAGCTCCCCTCCTGTGATGGAAACATCCTCTCTGGAACAATGGAGATCCTACTCTCTCTTTCTCATGCTCATGACATAAAAAACTGGTTTTATGGTTTCCTTAGTGACTTTTAGCCCAGGCACTAAAGATCATTGTCATTTGTTTCCTTATAGCAGGCACAAGGCATTACCCAACACATGCGATAAGAATGCACCAAAGAGAGGAGCTATAAAATATTTCTGGTACTGTATTAACATTGAGAAAACCAAGGAAGTAAAAAGCATACTGAAAGACAAGTACTATAAATTTATTTCATTGGATTTCTGGCTTTTTAAACCAGATTTACTAGATACAGTATCTTAACTTTCTTTTCAGTCAACATTTCAAGAGAAGAAAAAGTTGCATTTGGGCAAACTCACAGTCTCTTTTTATTTCCAGCTTGTACCACCTTTCATCTCACATCTGATTAAGCCACTTAATTCAAAGAAGATTAGCTGTTAGGTCGCATTTACTGTCAGTGAAATGTGTCTGAGTAACAGCCCCAGAAAGGGATCTAACCTTCTGCTCATCCAACCCGCTAAGGAGCCATCTCTCCAGATGAAACAGTTACAAGCTCAGTGCAACGCACTCAGTTTTTGGCTGCTCTCATAGGATGTGCTACAAGGCTCTTCACTCGGATGGCAATACGTGCCAAGAAAGGGCCTGAGAGCTGTGCAGCTCTTGCTAAAGGACCTCAGCTCTCTTTCCAAATCCCTGCTGCACACAGGCATTGAAGGACTGAAGTATTTCTCAGTTCTCAGATGAAAATGTTTCTACTTTTGATGCAACCACCATCTATTGGAAAGTAGCCCAAGAATGCTGAAGAAAATTACTAGAAATTAGAAAAAGAAAAGCATTTTTGCATTACTCTTCCTCTATTTTTAAAGGAAAAAAAGTGTTGAAAAACATCTACCCATGTTGTTGGTTGGATTTCCTCTGTAATAATGAGGTGTGCAGACCCATTCGGGTTTGGCTTTTCTCCAACAATGCACTACTTCATCTTAAAGCAGGAAAAATAAAGTTATTTCGCTGGAATAAGCCTGGAATGACACAAAACTGAATCAAATCATCGCCTGGGCTTTTTATTCTTTTATGGATTAGTTATGTTGGTATAGCTACTGTTACAATATTTGGGACAGTTCTTGTCTCATTGAAGTTCAGGGAACTTTGTCATTGATTGCAAGAAAAGGAACAAATGTTCTTGCTTTATCCGTATCACCATTTTTCTAATTAATATCAACACATACAGTTAAGTACATCTAATATTTCTGCCAAGGGAGCAGAGGTATGTATCTCCATGAGGCCGTATGTGTAGTAATTTTCAGACCTGGCTTAGGCTCTCCTGTTGGTAACAAGCTTCCTGTGTTCATAAGGATTTCATTTATTTTACATTTTACACTCTGAGTATGCATTACTTGTTGCAGTGGCTTGTTTCATGATCCATCTTTCCTCTTTAGTACAATTTAGTACAATTCCCCAATTTATTTGGCTCCAGAGTCAAATTTATGTCATCTGTTTTGCCAGACAGCAAAAACACCGTCTCATACAGACATTTAAATCAATCAGATCATAAGATCTCGGTCCTGGGGAGTCACTCTATTAAAAAGAATTTATTACCAAAATACAAAAATATGTATCTGGAGAAATAAATCTGTAGCTGCAGTACTTATATCAGCAAAGGCAGGCAGATCAGGTAGCAATAGTACAGCGTGAACAAATGTTTTGAATTAATGCTTATGCTATCTGAATTAGATTTTACAGCACTTCTGAAAAAAGAGTCCAACAAATTCTTCTTAATACTCGCCATTATATTTTTGCTTGTTTCCTTCTGCCTTACTATGACTGCAGTCCTCAGGGATATGATGCATCTATAAGAACTGTCATTATGTCCTACCTAGGTTGTTTTTCAACCCTAACACTTTAAAAGCCATTAGAGACGGACTAAGAGACTTCTGTGACTCAGGAGTCTGAAAGTCTCACGATTCCCATCTATGACCTTGGTGTTTGTAGAAACTCTCCAAATGCCCTCTTCTAAAAATCTACCCTGTCATTGCCATCCCATCTTTAAATCCCAACACCAGCAGTGGAAGGAGTGACGTTCTCCTGTCGCAGGCACAAAGCCCCAGCGTCACCCTTGCTTGGGCCTGCAGGGGAGGAGGGAAGAGCCCCCCAGGGCAGGCAAGGGCAGGTACACAGGGACCGAAATCACAGCAGGGAGCTTGGAGAACAGTTGCCCAATGGCCCTCTGACTCTGACACTTGGGCTGCTCAAATCCAGATTCGCCTAGCACATAATTTTCCCTTTAAGCATGCATATAGGCTAAGCTCTAGACCACATTTGAGGGAGAGTCCCAGCAACACCTAGAAACTTAGCATGACCATATGTTCTGGATGAGCTGAGCAAGAATGAGTGCTCGGTCCAACTGCAGACATCCTGAGCCTATGCACAGCACGGTTGTTCTGAATCTAAGCAACTGTAGAGCTAACATCTAGAAATAACCAGCGGAAATATAGCTCAGCTTGCTAAAGCCTGTTCTGAAGCCATTCTTAACTTTGCAAGGTAGACAAAGACAATGACTACAGAACTGGACACTACTCACTTGCATAAAGCTACACACATGAATAGCTATTGGCAGTAGTATTACTTTTCACTTTGTCTCTCTCGTAGCAATAAAAGACTCCACAGCAAAGATAAACTTGAACTGGAAGAGGTGCAGTGAAAAGCTAGTAGGACCATTAGAAGAAGACACTAGAAGAACTTGGCATACATACCAGCAAAAGGAAGACTGGGCAGGGATACAAGAGGTGAATAAACATCAGCAATTATGCATCTAATGAACCTACAAGGCTATATTGGCCCAAGAACTAAAGGATATAAAACAAGCCTGACTGACTCAGGCTGCAAATTAGGAGAAGGTTTCAAACTCTCTCAGCGGTGTAGTTCTGGAAGGGCTTTTAAAAGGAAAAGCGCAAGCAACACACAACGCTGGGACTGAGAAATGCTTCACCATCTGTGGGCACACGCGGCATGTGGAAGTACCCACTACGGACTGCTCGGTGCAGGGGTCTAACTGCACACAACAGAGGACAGCTACCTGCTTTCCTGTGCCAAACCCTGCTGACCAAAACATTGATGATCAAGGACTGAAGTGATCTCCGTTGTTGATAAAGCCAGGAGCAGGAGCACAAAGGAGTCAAGGTGAAAGCTTTACTAAAAGTGTCTATATCAGGGTTCAGTTTATAGTTTACAACCCTTTTCTGTTGTGGATTTACTTAAGCTGCATAATTAGCATTGAGCCTGACAATGTGTGTGCCAGCCAAGTGATTTAGCTTCAAAACATAATTACTTTTCTTATACTGTTGAGGAAATAAAACAAGGAATACATTTGGTACAATATTTCATTAAAAGAGCATCTGTAAAGGTGCATTGTTATTGATATTGGACTCGATTCAGTCTTGGCATAAACCAGGGCTGAATTTGGCCAACTATGTTATCTATTTAGTGGTAATTGGTTTAACCTATATCACTGAACATGGCAACAACACCACAACTGAATTACGTTTTACACCTATGGGTTCAGGTTGAGCCTGGCCAGACCATCGAGACAGGGAAACAGATGCTTAGTCATCATGTGTCATCTGATAGCAATGGTACATTACAGAATAAAATTGTTCACGTCCTAACCAACCTCTCAGATCTCCTAACAAAAATTATGGTAGATGCAGAGGAACACAAACATTTTTTATTTTATTACAGAACAAGGAGCTTTTCTGCTTTAAGCTACCCATCTTTCAGCTGCATACCTGTGGATAAGAAACAAAGGAGTCCTTCCAGGTTTACATCAGTGTAACTGACAGCAGAATATGGACACTAAAGTAAGCACATTCATCATGTCAGAAATAATAAATGCATGAGGGCAAAGATGTATTTGAGGCACTCCACAGAAGAAGACTTTCTGAATGAAATGTATGTGGAAGAGAAAAGACTTGGATGGAAAAGGAGTGGAAAACAGTAATTCAGGAAGAAGGTAAAAAAGCTGCAGTTTTGGGAGGAAAGGATTTCAGAAAAAGAGAAGACCAGTACAAGTGACAGATAAGTGCAGGGTGCAATTAGAAGGAAGAGAGAAGACAAAGTAAATAAGGCCCAGAAATCATGGAAGGGGAGTAGGACCTAGAAGAAAACGCAGCCAGCTTAGGAAAGGTTTTGCTGGCATGAGTTCAGCAGAACAGGACTTTGACAGGAATTGCAGGAGAAGAAGAGGAAAGGGTGAACGGTCCATGAGCAGAGGGAGATGACACCCTGCCCCAGCTGTGTGGCATTCAGATTTCTCTGTGGGTGAAGAACCGCACGTTGGGAGATGCCCCTTCTCTAACCCATCCCAGGAATTCAAAGTGGTGTACCACACCTTGCAAGCAAGCAAGGTTTCCAGGGTGCTGGTCACATATCTCACCCCGCTCTCATGCCAGCTATTAAAGGAAAGAGGCAGAAACCCTGTCATTCTCTGACTTAAGGCACAGGATCTGATGTTGCAGGAGCTGACTTGGTGTCCGACCCTCTCACATAATCACCCTCATCCGTAGGAACTGGCAAGAGACACGGAAGGTCCCAGTCCATGGGACGGACCCACCCGAACACGTTTGGGTTTGTTAAGCCTGGAGGTATCACACGGACCTCTTTCACACTTGCATGACAGACAGTAAATCATAGTCTCTCGTGGTCAGAGCAATACCCAGGTCAAAGAGGAGATTAGATAGTACAGCCTGTTCCTTCGTGATTTATAGGTGAAGCGCTCCGCGCCAGTACAGCGAGGAGGCAGCTTCGCACTGCGCATTGTGATACACCAGCACGAGCAAGGGTAGAGATTGGCAAGGGGAGAGCAGAAAGCTATTATCTTTGAGATTGTACTGTTCTGGGACTACAGCTACTCTGCAAATTGAATTCATATTGATAATATGTAGTAAGCAAACTATTTTTCAGAAAAAGAAAACTTCCAGTCTGTTCCCAGCTATGTAGAGAACAGTACCATATTTCAGAACAAACAGTATTAATTTTCCTTCTCCACCCTTAGATTAAAATAGGATTTAATTCCATGACCAGAAAAAATACTATTAATAACTTCTGCTTATTCCTTGACACTGTACCTAATAAAAATATACTGGCTGATTTTTGTATTTTCATTCTGTCTGTACCACAGGTACATTTGGGAACCAGAGTCAAAACATCATCTGACTCTGATCAAATAAAGCTATGCTATTTTACAGTTATTACATGCCATGGGGAAAAAAAAAAACAAAACCCAAACCTAAAGCTTTACTTATCACCTACCTTACCCGCAAGGATTGCATTTTCAAGGACTGACTTAGGAAACCACTTTCCCAGCTCCCTGGAGACTTTCGGCTGGCCAGAGTAGGACATTAATGCAAAGGAAATGTGTAAAGAGAAGAAATGAAGGTTTTCCTTCCATAATAAGGTGACTGCAAACATTGCCAGTAACTATGGTACCTGGGGCTGGAGGTTGCAGGTTAATGAAGGGCTTGAAACACAGCTTGAAACTACTGATTACTTAAAAAAAAAAAAAAAAAAAAAGAGGAAAAAAGGGAGAAGTAATGACTCTGTATTATTTTATCACAGGTAAATGTTGCTGTAATGACTCTATCTGCTTAGCATTAGTCCCTTTGCCACCACAAACAGTGGCCACAATCCAATTAAATTCTGCAGGGGAAGATCTGTGACTTCAGCTCAGCAAAATGCAAGCTGGGCTAAATGACGCCCACTACATCAGTGGAGAGAATTCACTTCGCCCAGAAAGAGATAAGATTACAAAATGCTAGAAATTTAAATATAGTTTATATTTGTAGGTATATACATACATGTTTTGTAAAGAATTTGAACGTTATCAGAGCCAAGCTTACAGGATTTGAATTGATGCTGTGAGGTTACAGTACATATCCAAGGCTCCAGGTGAACCTATGGCAGTGAAGAGCTGTACTGATAACAGAGCTCAAAAAAAGGTAAATCTGTTTTCTACAGGCACAGGCATTGGCATGTCTGTGGAGAATGAAACTCATAGGAGAAAATGGCTTTTACCTGCTAATTCATTTTCCTGCAAGTGGAAACTCCTACCACTTGTAGGTTTGGAAGCACGCGGCAGAAAAAGAATCTTCAAAAGGTTAAAACCCATGATTCTTCAGAATAATTACATCAAGTTACACCGAGATATTTAGAAATATTACTGCTCTACTTAGGGGTCATATGGGAGAAAAGATGGAGGAAGTGTTTTTTGGAACTGTAAACTTCAAGTTTAGGAGATTTTAAAAGACCAGAAGCACAGCTTGATCTGATCAAGGACAGCTGTTCCTTTGAGAATCAGCATCCTTGCTAGATCAGAAAACAGAAATTGAAGAACTGGACAAAAAAACCTTGGGTCCAGTTGAAACTTGGGTCCAATGAAAACTTTTCATTATGATCATTTGTAATTATTTTATCTTCATTGTAAAAGACTAAAATGTTTTGGCTTGGTTTTTTCACTCTGCATTACATTTAAACATAAGTAAAAGGTCATTTCAAGTTGAAAAAAAATGAAAAAGTAACTTGCATTTAAAATATTACATTATATACTTTGATAATTTAAAAAAAAACCCCTAGGACATATGCCAAAACCCAATCTTTTATCAAAGCAAGCTTCATTTTTAATAAAATAAAATAAAAATTTGAAACTAAACTAAAATGTTTAATTTTAATTAAAAATATTGTTGGTAAATATCTAGGTCAGTTTATTTTAAATGAAGAAGCTTTGTTAAAAAAAATATCCTTTTTCTAAAGTAAACTT
The DNA here is from genome assembly GCF_035582795.1 of Mycteria americana. Classification (NCBI taxonomy): domain Eukaryota; kingdom Metazoa; phylum Chordata; class Aves; order Ciconiiformes; family Ciconiidae; genus Mycteria; species Mycteria americana. The sequence goes on along the minus strand of NC_134366.1, from coordinate 43,996,875 downwards.
TTTCCAAAATTTGTTTTTAAAAGTATTCATAGTTCACATTTGGTATACACTTCATAGTTATAACTGCCATTAGGCTTTTATCAAAACCTGAACACTTTAAGAATTATAATTAATTGCCATTATAATTGTAAATGTTTGGGGATATTTTTCAACTAAAATTTAATTTGGAATACAAATTTTAAACCGAATTATTTAGAAGTAAATTCTAAAATTTTAGTTATATAAAATTATGAAATCTGTAAGTACAGTTTTAGTTCAACGGTAACCAAAATTCTTCCTCTTAAACTTGCCTATGTAGAATTTCCATTAAACAGACTGGATTGTATTTCTTTAATATTCCAAATGTATGAAAAGAGTGCTGAACCAAGGATATAAGATGGAGTAGCTTAGAGTAGAGATTTAAAGTTAATAAGTGCACGTTATACGTTCAATCCTTATCTGTGTACATCCTATGTTAAGTTTTATGCCAGGTAGATGATTCAGCGAAACAAAAACAATTCCCATTTCATTGCCGTATTGAAGAAGCAAGTACATTTAATATAAGATCATAATTAAAACTTTCATTCTAAAGGAAAAAGTCTTTTTTTAGTGATACCCTTGTGTCTTAACTGGAATTTCAGGATGATAGTTAGCCTATAATCATGGAAGTGACACAGCACAGCAAAGCTGTGGAATTTCTTGTATAGCTGTCATGTTTGAATTTTCACACCACAAAAACAACGTGACCTTTTTTACAAAGCCATGGCAGGACACTATAAATGCTGTGGCAGCTCGTAGCTGGAGCCATGCCACGCCAGGTAGGTCAGGTCTCCTGGACCGATGATAAATACATACCCGTGTTTCCCCAGCAGGACACACTGTTACGACACTTCTCCCCTAAGGTTCAGGGAGGCTTCTGCATTTAGAGCATCCTCTTCTAATCTCAGATGTGAGGATCAGCAGTTCGAGTGATTACAGCAGCAGCTGGTTTTTAGCAGTATCAGGACAGCAGGCCAAGCTCCTCCCTGGCGTAACTCCATTGCCTAGCATTATTATGCCTTTTATTTTAAACAGAATTGGCCCTGTCACCATGCTTTCCAGGCCATGCTGCTGCAAGTTCATGCGGAGACCAGAAAAGGATAAGATTAAAAGCAAAAATAAGCAATAAATATACATATCATTGACATGATCACCTCTAAATAAATCCAAGCCAGTGAAACAGAAAGATGACAATGCCTAGGAAAAGACAAACCATGTCAGAGCAAGTCCAAACGCATCCTGATGCTTCGCTTTTATTTCCTTTGTATAGGGAAAGAATTCTAAATACTCAAAGAACTTATTTTTAAAAAGGAAATTTCTTTTCAGTTCCCCATAAAAACTACTAGCTCTGCGTGAAAGCGATCCAAGCTAAAGGGACAAGGACTGGAAGGAGTCTTGGCTTTTCTCCTCCCAGTCAATAGCCAACATAGTTAAGTAAGGAATTTATTTCTGGTCTGTGCCCGTATTGCCGCAGTGCAATGGGGAACTGCTAACGTGCAGTAAATCACGTTAGCTTAGCCACCAGTGAGACTCGAACGCAACGCTTGCCAGGATTACCCTGCCAGCAGGTTACAGGTAACACACAGGACCTGGGAACGTGGTTAAAGACACAGCCAGCATTGAATCTCATAGAAAAGAGAGGAATAAGAGCGTTCCTGGCAATGCCTTGCCAAGCCTTGAGCGGTTTGTGGTGCTGTGGGTGGTCACTGTGCACCTTCCAGCCACCCGCAGATGCAGGCGTGCACCCTGGCATATGACTGAGTGCTTTACCCACTCTCCCTGTAACTGCAGTAAATGAGAGAATGAGCAGTATTTTCTTCAGAACAGTGAGGGATAAACTGAAAATTGAGTGCTCATTGCCAGAGATTTTTTTCAGGGGAAGGATGTATTCACCTGAGACTTTCTACTTTTAGATTTCCTACTGCTTTACATTGCTTAAATCTCCTACTGCTTAAAAGAATTCTTATTTTACCATGTAAAGAGGTATCTTTACATCCTTGTACTCTCTTGGAGTTTGTAGGTTGGCTGCATGCTCTCATTTCACCTCTAGCAATCATCACTTAGCCAACAAAACCCCTCAGTTCTAAGTTTTCCTCAAAATCAATCCTGCCAAGCCTCACTCATCATTTTGCTATTCTTCTCTGAACTATCAGCTTCATTCTAGGCATCAGATTCCCAAAACAAAAAACCTGTACTTGACACATGGCCAGCAGCAAATGAGTGCTCCAGAAGGTATTTTTTTTTCCTCAATACTAAACAAACCTTTAGTGAGGCTAGAGAGGAATGTGTGTTTTCTAAACAGAGTACACACTTTCAGAGAAAGCTTGAGAACCAGACATATATTTAGAAACCCCAATCAATGTAAAATGTTGCATCATGTCAAGTAAAATTTAGTTTGCAAAATATATAACCTACCTTCTGATCAGTGATAATTTGTGGGATCTAAGCAGGTATCGTTTCTGAAACCTGCAAGGAGCTATGGTAAATACCTGTTGTAATAGGAGAATTTTCTCCTCATTTTGTGATTCTCTTTCCTACTAGCCTGCCAGCTACCATCTACCAAACAAGTAGATCTGACAGAAAATTATGAGGATGGCATACAGTTGTCTATCCAAGAGCTGTGTGCTGATCATGTAGTGATCAGTAGTGGCTGACTTTATTAAGCACCTCTAAACAAGGGAGCAGGATGCAGAAAACACAACAGCCTAGAAGGAATGGCATTGCACAGTCCAGTCCATGACAGATCAGCATGGCGTGACGCAGGAGTGCGTGAGTCAGGAGAAAAAGAATCTGCATTTTGCCACATGGAAACAGAAGAAATGAATCCTAAGGTCTGAGGAATACTCTAGGGAGGACACTCTTAGACTTCAAAGGCATTAACACTCTTCCAAAGCTGCATTTCTAGCCACAGGAGTGGATTTCAAATCTCAGATTGCCCAGACTGTCCATTTCCAAAATGCAATCCCAAATACAGAATGTATGGAAAAAGTGGTAGAATCAGTCTCCAGTAAGAAAGAAAGGGAAAAAAAAAATGTTAGTCCAGTATTTTTGAATCATCTAAGTGATCTGAAGGAAAAATCTCTGATTTTTGACAGATTTGCTCATAAGTGGCCATTACAAAACTATATGCTAGATCTGATCTTCACCTACTGGTGTGAACTCACTCACAGCAAAAGAGGCCCTGGAAGAGCAACTCAGAGCAGTTCTGAGCCCAGCATCTCTCCTTTTCTCTCTCCTGAACACAGCTGCTTCACGGGCAGCCAACTCCCTGGCTGAGGGCAGCTTCTCCAGGAGTTCCCAGCAGTACATAAACATGCCGGGAGTGCGAAGGCCCCCAGGATTCTGTGAGCTCCCTTGGGTATGCATTAGCTGTGATGGAAGCCATTATTTAACAGTCATTCTATAGCTGTGCCAGACTTTTAGGGTGGCCATTGAGGGTCTTCAGTAGTCACATACATACGTCCTTGGAGTCACGCCTCTGTCCCACTACGGCTTATGAAAATGCTTTAAAAATGCCTCACAAGTTAACACCATAATGATATAATAAAGCTGCCCCAAAACTGGCTATGCTACTCTCCGAGAAACTGCCCTGCAAAAAGTTGTAATGAGAAAGTTTAAATGGGAGATACAATAGCCACACAAAACTCAGAGAAAAAAGCCACTTAGGCTCACCGAAATATTTGGTTTGACAATTTTTTTTCTGAACACTGCCAATTCAAAATGAAATATAATTTATCACTAAACCCCTTAAATGTTTCGTGCCACCTATGTCAACCTCTTCAATATAAATATCTGTTGCCTTTCTATATGTCACCAAATCCATAATTTTTGTATAATTTTGCTTTTATAAAACCCAACATAAAATGTTCCAGCCGAAATTTTCCAACCAGTTGTTTTTTAGGAGAAGCCGAAAGAACATAGTAAAGAAAATTTCAACAAGAGATCAGAGCACTCAGAGTGGAATCTGTACAGGGGCTGCAGGCATGAGAAAATCACTGAACGCATGAGCTGGTATCTGCCACAGAGCACTAAATGGCCCTGTCTGGGAAAAGATCAGTTTAGGCACCCTGCGGTATTCATGCTTCTCTGCAGTACAATTAAGCACAAAAGCCATGACAGCCTTAGTCAGATAATTGCAGCAAATCTAGGTATGGTCCTGCTTGAGGGAAATCCTGTTAGGAATACTTTTTTAACAGAGAAAGAGACTAAAGAGACTCGGGCATAATTATCCTTACTGAAATGAAGAGAGTTCACAGCTCAATACAACTGCCAAGCAAAATATCTATTTTGATCTGCCTGTACAATGGAGTCTCCTGTTGAACTGATGTATGCATTGCAATTGCAAGCTGCAATTGCACTGGTGTTAATTTGGGGCTGGACTCCCGCCACGCTCCCAGCCGTGGATGTTGGTCTTCCTTTCTGCGCACAGCTCCCCACAGCCCTGCTAGGGCATGGCATCAGTAACGTCACCCTGAAGCCCAGAGAAAGAGCCCCAGCGCGGCTGCCTTCCCACCCACCACTCGGAGCAGCACCAGAGCGGCCAGCTCAACTTCCCACCGCTCCCGCGTCGGCCGAGTAGGATGTTGAGGCAGGAGAATTGTTTTTCTCCTGCTCAAGGAGAAAGCCCAGACTCCAGAATATTTCAAAGGCATAACCAATTGGTTGGCTTATTTACATAATGTCCCTTACCTGTTTTCTCCACCCAAAAGCTTCACTTCATTGTGTGTGTTCGCTTCATTGTGCGCCACTTCATTGTGTGTGAAACGACACCAAACCCAGAGCGCCAGCCTAAGCAAAAGCTGCAGCTTGGCAAGTACATGACAGGAAAGATAATCTCGTCCTAACATCGCTCACTTCGGCAGACCGCAGTATCCTCTTCTCTCCTGCCGGTGACCAGCTGTGTCCTCTGACATCCCTTTGTGCTTTTATGTTCTTATTAGGATTCAGATGGATGAATTCAATGATCCTCATGTATTTAGTCATCACCTTTAGCTATAAGCACTTCTGATAGTAACCTCTTTTTTTAAAAAAAAAGAAAACAACTTTTTAAAAAAAGGTTTTCAGTGCTCCCCATTCCTTCCTACCAGTCACCTGTAGATTCATAAAAATTCAGTTGTTTGCCTCTCTAGCTCAGGTGAAGTATTTTTTCTAAGTTTCAGATGAAACAGCAACACAACAAGATTAGGAAGGGAAGATAGACTCCCAATATTGATCCATTTTTCTCATGTTTAAGAACTGTGTGGGGACCCAGAAGAACTTTGACAAAGTCTCTCTCTTACCAACAGTCTGTGGGTGGAAAACAATACATTTCCGAGCACTCCTTTGGGTGAAGAGTCTCTCACATTTAGAATGGGTACCTCAAACGCTGGCCGTTACGCCACTTGTGAATAAAAATGAAGTGTTCCTAGGGGAAGAGAAGTACCAGAGGCTGAAGCCAAATTCATCAGTACAGAAAAGTGCCTGGTAAGAGTGGGTACAGAGCTGTACTTCCCTCCTGAGAAGAGCCCAGCTTCCTTAGCAAGCTGAACACCTGCAAGAGGCAGAGGACAGGCAAGACCGCTCTGGCCATGTTTGCTAGGGCAACCAGCATGCAGGAGAAGAAGCAGCAAAGATCAAAGGCAAGGACAGCACAGTTTTCAAAGGACAGAACTGCAGTGTTAGCTGCATTTGGTAGGCAAACAGAGCAAGCAAGGGCGCGGGAAGCAGTTCTCAATGTGGAAGAGCATTGCCTGTCACACAGGGTCACTTCTACCTCCCTACCCTACCCAAGGAGCCGCAACAGCTCTGCCTGAGCAGCCGTGAGGAGACCAGCAGGCTGCACAGTCGGACGAAGGAGGAAGGTATAACATCAGGAGGCTGCAAATCCATCAGGCTTAAGGATCTTGCTGTGGGATAAGACATTGCTGGCATTCAGGATCTTGATCCTTCTAGCGGTGTCTAAATATCATCTTTGCCAACCAATGATGAAGAGATGGTAAAGAAGTCCCAGTACAAAGTTTTCTTTCCTCAGCAGAGAAGGAGATATGGTTTGGGCTCAACAGCTGGTAGCAATCTTTAAATATTTGTCAGCAACCTCTGTTGTCTCCTGGATTTTCAGTTGCAGCTGTTGTAACCAACAGTGCCATCTGCCTTAGAGAGCCTGGCCAAGAGCCCGCTCATTTTGCTGCCTTTTTGCTCGCAATTTTTTTTCCTCCCTGATTTTTCCCACCCGTTCCTCTGGCACAGGCTCGCGGCTCTTCTTCCTCTTCACAATGAGAGCAGCTTCGGCAGCATCCGCTCCTCAGGCAGGGACAGATTTGCTGCAGCCACCTGTCCTTTACAGCCTCTCATTTTAGCTCCAAAACCAGGTTGTTATTTCATCCGTCCTGCTTGCTTTTCGGTGGCTGTCCCCATGGTTCCCCTCCAGCCCATAACACCACCAATTTGGAGGGATTTTGAATGTGCTTTCTTCCCATCTGAGCAGCTCGTGCTGGTGAAGTAATTAGCCCAAACTAAAGAATCGCTGCCCCAAACCCACTGTGGGTTTCTGTAATCCCTTCCCTAGGGGCACTGACCAGTCTCCAGGCAGGATAAAAAGACAAAGGAGTCTGGTCTCACGTGGCTGCAACAAAGGTTTGAAAAAGAAGGTATTATCTCATTACTTCTACATGGGGGAAACCACCCAAGGCCCTGACTGGGATAGCCAGGATTGCTGTGTAATGCCATCATTAAATCCTCCCTTCAGAAATAAGGCTAGCTGTAGGCTACAGCGACAATCTCTACAGAGATTAGTGGTCACTGTGGCATACACATAATCACATTGATCCATTGAGTTGTGCAAGTGTGAGTTTAATGCCTCTGAAAACAAGGTGTGACATTGCTCAGAACAAAATCCTTTCTGCATCAGAGGCAGATGGCAGACACGTCCTGGGCACTCAGTGCAATGTGATCAGAGCTTTTGCCCTGACCTCTTTACATCTGCTGGGGGGGACAAAACCAGTCTGAGCTCCACACCACTGGAATGTCAGTCCTCGTTACCTATAAGAGCTAAATCTCATGGCAGCGATTTTAAGCAAGTCACAAAGAAGTTGTTTATTATTTTACTGGGACATTCAAGTTGAGTTTCAAAACACCAAGAACTGATTTTTAGACACGCCACTGGAAAAAAAAATATTAAAATGGGACCAAATCAACACTCAGGGGAAGAGAAAAAAAAAATTAAACCTCATGAAATCATCTCAAACTCATGCCTCCAAAAATCAAGCACTCAGATGCAATAGTCCATCATAAAAACCCCATCAGAGTTAGGAGCCTGGGGCTCCAGTTTTAGTTTCACAGTAATTAAGTAACCTCTGGCTAACCTGAAATGAACATTGCTGAGCACATTCCCAAATTATCAGCTGTGTGTTATGATAAAAGCTACAATGAAGAATTCAGAACTGATCCTGATAGAGCAGTAGCTAGAGTTGTCAGCAGGCATACGCAACACTATGTTCATTTATCATTAACCAAGCTAATGGAAAAAAGCCATATGTGGACATGACTTATAGGAAAGCTAAATTACTAATTCATTCTGGTTAATTTTGATTATGATAGGATGTGTGCACAGTTGACACATGAAGTACTAAAAGTACTTCAACCTCCAAGACAGAAGATCTAGTTCATAGCTTCCAAAGCAAGAGTCACCCGCTCACAGCCATGGGCTGGGAGAGGAAGGCAAAGAGCCTCGTCACTGCCAGTAATACTCCCAAAACCCTACAGAGTAAACATACACAGAGCCTCGTGGGACCTAGTGCCTGTACTTCTTCAAGAAGAGGGCAGGTTGCTAATTAGCGACTGCCTTTTAACTTTCCAGCCAACAGGGAGGCAGGCAGGAGACACAGCATCTTCACTGGAAACCTTTGCCCTGTCGCGGTTGTGGGAAGGAATCCCCGTTGCTTTGGATGGCGGTTTTTCACTGTGCATAAGATGGCATCTCCTGGAAGAGGGCTGTAGACCAAGAAGTACACTGATGGCGTGGATTTGTAAAGAAGGACCAATAAGTATTTTGGGAATAATGTTGCTAAATTATATGAGGCTCAGAGACAAAAAGGCATGCAAGCTAAGGAGACCCTCCAGGGGAAGAGTAATGTAACCCTCAAGCCTAGTGTAACCCAGCTGAAGCTTGCAGAAACACACCAGAGAGTAATATAACCTGCTTATATAAAAAATATAAAAACATAGGTTTTTCAAAATACTCCCTTCATAAGACAACATCTATAAAATAGCTTATGGATTAGTCATTTTCAACCCTCACTAGAGCAAGGCAAACAACTTATCCTATGCAGCTAGAACATCTTTTCTTTTCCAAGGCACTATCTGAACTAGAAAGATATAAACCTCTGGGGTTTTAGGCATTTTATAGGTGTTTTACCAGTTACTAAAAAGCTTTGTTGCTGAGTGGCACTGAGATAATTGGCTTTTGTCTTTATATTCATCCGTCCTCATTGTGTCTTCACTGGTGGTCAGTCAGTGAGCATGGCTCTCCTCATCGCAGCCTGCAGCTCATCCCTGCACCAGAAAGACAGTTTCACGGAGCTTGAAACAGATGAGCAAATAGTCCACCCTCCCCTTAAACTGCATGAAACTACATGAAGCTCCAGCCAGTTTGTGTTAGATGGAAATAGAACTGACCGCAATTTTTTCCCCTTTGATTTCCCAAATGGTCCCTTCTCAGCAAAAATCTGTAAGGTGGGGATGAGGACAAGCTCCTCTGTGCAGCTGCTGTTGGGGGCCCTGGTGAGAGCGGGTATCCAGGCCACAACACAGGCATGGTCCTGCTCCTGCAGGTGCTGAACACGTATGTCTGCCATGCCTCATGGTGCCGATGCATGTGAAATGGAACTGAGATCTACATCTCTGCCCTGCTTCCCCCGTACCTCTGTCCCATTGCACTTTATCCCCCAATGTTTAGGCACACAGTAGGAAAGGAGGTAACAGTGCTGAGGAGTTTTCCTCCACAACCACGAAACGAGGGTCGTGGCTCACAGCCTCACTTACAGATGTTGAATTTTATTCCCATCCCTAGACATAGAGTCATAGAACGGTTTGGGTTGGAAGGGACCTTTAAAGATCATCTAGTCCTACCCCCCTGCCATGGGCAGGGACCTCTTTCCCTAGATCAGGTTGCTCAAAACCCCATCCAACATGGCTTTGAAATTTCCAGTGATGGTGGGGTGTGCACAACTTCTAGACATCTCGTGTTAGTGGCAACTGCAAGCAAATGCTTCTCTCTGTGTAATGACAGCTTTAGAAATAAGGCTGCATAGAAGAAGGAAACACGGTTTCACAAAATATTTTGGTGTTTGGTTTTGTTCCAAATTGCGCTTGCAGTTGCACAGCAAGGAAGCATTTCCAAATTACAAGGCGACCCCAGTCCCAAAGCAGGCCAGCTGGTTGGGTGCACGAGGGTCCTAAACCATGGGGTTTTCTCACCCCCTAACCTCTGAGGCCATTGCCACAGAGCCTCTTCCAGAGTCCTGGATCTGTGAAGCCTGAGGTGGCCAAAAGCAAAACCAGACACAGTCAAGCTGGCATAAAGTTAGGCAGGTTTTGCCACCATCCAACTTTGTTTCCCTTTGAATTTTACCCAAATCAAATTATTTCTCTGAAAGATGTGGTTCAATAGAGCAACAGATCTCAGCCAACATCTCCCAAGAAGTTTTGTGCCCAGCTCCAGCCATGCTTGTTGACAGCCTCCCCCGTGTCATAGCATCGTCACCAGCTGTCACATCCACTGCTGTCCTGTTAACACTGTCCTCTTCTCATGTAGGGCTGAAGTGGCATTACCTTTCTAGATGGATCATTTCCACCTACCATATGACATAGAGATGTCAGCACAGAATCAACTGAGAAAGTCCCAGGGGACCGCTGTCAATTCAGAGACCACAACCCCAAGAAAGTTTGTTTGTATGGGGAGAATCTGATTTATCTCTCTAATACTGTGACACGTCTGCACCTTTTACCATGATTGCTTTTACTGCCTCAAATATTTTTAAAAGAAAATAAGTAATTAAATAAAAGCAGCCTTCTATCAGGAACTGAGTAATAATTTATAAGCATTCACCAACACTTGAACTGATTCTGACACTTCTCTCAGATATTTACAGAAGAGAGAGAAATTCATATCAAATGTGCTCTGAAATCTATTTATAAGGGCAAGTCGAGAGACAGAGAATCTAAAACACAGAAACATTTTATGAAAACCCCAAGTGGGAATAAAACTATTATTTCCACTACCTTCCATATTGCAGCATTTTACCAACAGTAAATACAATATACCGTTTTGCTTAAACCAAGGCAGCTTAACATAAATTTCCTCAAAACTAAACAGTGTGTTCTTCTTCATTCATGTTCCATTTATATATATTTAACCATGGACTTGAAAGGGAACTTTGTCATAATAAGCAGAGATTTAAAAGCTGGTATAGCTTCATTATAGTGAATGATGAATAAGACAATTACCTGAATTGCAAACAATTGATTTTTATATTGGACATTTTCTGATGAATTTTTGCTGTTAGTCAGTAACATTGTAAGTCAGTTACTCTCCAAAAGACTTGAATATTAGTTAAGAACTATGAATGACTGCCTAGAGGTAGCACAGCAACTAAGTCATCCTGTCAATTAGACAGGCTTTTTCTCTCATCCCTGATAATGTTTTAGAATAGTCTGTAAGTAGGACAGAGTAGTTGTTATCCAACAAATTCAGTTTTAAACAGAAATTATTCATTTCTAATAGTTAAACAAAAGCTTTTTATAATCCCTCACAGAGCAGGTTTTATAGCATAGCAATTGTCTCGCTCGTCTTGCTCAGGGACTGCAAGCAAAAATTTGACTGCAAAATGTTTTATGTATTTATAAACACACTAGCGTGCCTTATATGATATATATATACGCATAATGCTCTGCTCAGAAACACCTTAATTTATAATCATAAATTTCTTAATAAAAATCATAATAATCCATTGTGATAAATATTAACATATAAAAACATACATCTCCTGTAATTAACATATGAAAACATCATCTAAATTACAAAGAACTAATTTTTACAATAAAATCTAGATATAAGTAATATGTTTTAAATTCATATTAAAAGCTGATATAAAAAACTTGTCAGTCCCAGAAAGATTCAGTACAATGCCAAATTTAGAAACCAGCCACACAAACCAACAGCCAGTATCAAAGCTTCAAAAGAGGAAGTATAGGACCCACATGAAATTACTGGACTTCATCTCCACATATAGCTGCAAGCGATCACACATGAAAAGCAGGTAAAGACGAAAGGAATACAGAGTTTGGAGTGGTATTTTTCCAAATGGACTCTTTAAAAGTCCTGGCACACATTGGGTGGTGTGGCAAACTGCAATGGCTGTGGCTCTCAGCACCCCAAATGTTTGCTTCCCTCTGCCCCCAGAGGACAACACCCCCAACAAGGACATCCTTCATCTCTGCATCCCGTTTTCTATGTTAATTCTTTATCGTTCGCTTGATCTCTGGTATGCTATCATGGGCTGATCGCAAGCAGGCAATGGAAACATCGCCTTTCAAAGGCCAACAGCAACCTGCGTTGGCCTTCCAGAAGGTCTGTATCTCCACTGCATCACAGAAGGAGAACTGAAAAAATATACCTTGAATAGCCTGATTTATACCCATATGCATATTTGGCCTTCTTCTCACACTGGTTTGAGGTTACACAGCCCCTCTTGTGGTGCCTGCACCTCTGGCAGACCTCCTCAGAGCAACCATTTGTTGGCTTACCTGTTTTGCTGCCAGCTACTGCCAGCTGCCTCTGCACTTCTCTTTCTTACTGTTGCTTTCGTCCTATCCGGTTTGGTGTGTAGTTTCTGGTCTTCATCCTTTAAGTGTAGGCTGTTGCTCTGGCTTGGTAAAATGGTGCTCTCCATGTCTAGCAAGAGTGTACACTTTAGAGAAAAGCCCTTTGAGGAGCAGTGGTTACATGTACGTCTTGTCTATTTCTACTTTGATATGATCCCCCTATTTTTAGACATTTCTACTCTCTATACAGCTTCACTAATCCAGAGTTTAAGCATGCAAGACAGCCCATAAAATTAAAAGCAATTTTCATGCATGAACAGAAGCAGAGGGTTTTTTCATTTTTTCTCTCTAACATTTTGAGCTGAAATCAGCAATATGTAGCCATATTTTTTAGAATGTAGGAACCTGGTCAAATGGATGTTAAAAAATAATCATGAAACCTCTGCTGAGGTATGGAGAAAGATGCGAACAGAAAACCTCAAAGACTAATAAACAAAAGCTATCGGTGTAGCAGCAGCCATATTTTCCTTTCCTGAGGTCAAGCGTCATCTCAGTAGAGTTAATGAAGAAATCAGCATCAACTTCAATGGAATCAAGATTTCTCCCCTCTTGACTTGGTGTACTGTGGGTATGCCATGATATCAAGAGATGATTAGTCTCTTAACACCAGTTCTTCTGTTGGCAGCCCTCAGCATTGCAGGTCACTGCAGCTATAGGAGATAATGATTCTCAGCTTTTAGACTTTTAGAAATGCAAATGAGGTACAGTCCCACCTGAGAAATTCACATATATGGGTTGCATTAGGTTTTGCCTTATTTAATCACTCATTAGGTATAGTTTAGAAGGAGCTGGAAACCACTAGGAAGCTTTTAGCATTCTAACGTGGGTTCTCTTGAAAAGCCTCCACCAGCTGATCGTGGCACTTTTCCATTTCACCACTCAACATCAAGATGGTGTCAGAGACTAAGTATCTCAGGATGTATCACAGAAGTACTATATTTATTCATGTTCGATCTCATTTTGTATCAGCATCTTTACCATGTAAGCTCTAAAGGAAAATAAATTTAATAAGCGCCACCTGTGATATAAAACTGCAGGAGAAAGAATTAAGATTAGTAGCAGCCTCAGTTTCTGAATGAAGATATACAATGTATAACCCATGTTTATTAATCCACTTTATCCAAATGATTAGTAGCTCACTTCTTCTGTTGATGGAGTTTAGGGCATGAAAAATCATGCTGGTGTATTAACCATTTGATCAGCAACTTGTATGATAAAAAAAAAAAAAAAAAGTACTATTCAATGCTCTGACTCAGACAAAGACTGAAGGTGTGCTATAAATTTCACAGGGCTGGCCTCTAAAAATAAATACTTTTAAGAATTTTGACATGATAAATGGACAGAGGGAAATCTTCACATTCATGCAGCTTATTTAAACCTTGTTCTCTGGAGTCTCGCAGAGTGTATTTAGCTTTTCATTTTCCTTTCAGAAATTTCATTTCAGAAGCACCTTAGGAACAGCTATTTTAAGCCTGCTCATATCATTGTAGGGATGCCAGGGCTAACCCACTGACAGAGCCACTTAAGGATGCCCTGAAATCAAGCTCAGCAGATCAGAAGGGCAAGACAGAGTTTCTATTAGGTGCTCATCCTTCAGGAGATGTTTAAGCCTGTGCTGTTCAGGGAGTGCTTTCAAACAGTTCGTACTACCTCCCCCACCTCGAAAATCTTTTACCGTATACAATTTTCCATGTGTGTTCAGCCACCTTCTAGTGTTTATCAGTATACTTTCCACATGGCAAGCTGCCAATGAAATTCAATATATGAGACGGACCTTAAAAAGTGATTAGAGTCTGCAAGTATTTGCTCAAAGATCTCCTCCGTTCTTTGAGAAGGTTCAGAAATGTGTTCGTCCTTCGTATGTCCTGTTATCAGACAATAATATCCTCCATAATTTTATGCTCCAAAAACTTCTGGCAGCAGTATAGAACAAAGGACCTTGTAATTGGCTTTTAAGAATGATAGAATTACAGCATTGTTTTACATATGAAAAATGAAGGTTATTCTTCAAGGCCATGTATTTCATCCTGCACTGTCTTAACACACTATAATCAACATTGGCACCCCAAAAATAACGGATCAAAATGTTCTTTTGTTGCATAAGGCAGCTCACTCGAATTGATCAAACATTATAAGCTACATGTGGTATTCATGCTACTTAAGAAGCTCAATTATTTAAACATCCCCAAATCTAATAGCCTACTAGGTGCCTGAAGCTCCTCATTCATATTTATATTCATTCATATTTAGAGGTGGGATGAAATACAAATTGTTCAAACCCAGCAAACACATTCCAGAATACCTCCCCTATATTCAAATAATGTTCACCTGAAGGTAACACAAAACTTTCCCCCTCCCTTTAGTAGGTCTGTGCTTTTTCATCATTTACACTTGTAGCTTGAGTATCTAAAGGTTTTAATTCAGGGCTGCTACTGCTTAATATCAGTAAAGCCAGGAGGCAAAGAAGTTGATTCAGACTCTCTGTAGGCTGGCAGATACATAAATTAAGCTACATTTCAGCAGTTCTAGACTTTGGAAGGATCACCTGCCATGTGAATGAAGTACTGCTGAAAGGAACTTGATAAATCATCTGGCGAATACCTATGCCTAATGAATATGTAGCTTAAGAAAAACATCTAAACCTATAGCTCGGTAGCCAACAGGATTAGCCTGAAAAGCATCTCCTTCAATAAAAGTAAAAAAATCTTTATCTCATCAATTTAAATATTCTGCTATGCCACCAATCAGCATTAGCAACAGGATCTTAAAAAAAAAAAAGGTAATTACAGATTCAGTGGTGCATTTTCTCAGTGAGATCTTTTTTTCCTTGTTTAGCAATATTCTAGTGTCCCCGCCACATATGCATTAATCAGTCTCTCTACAGTGGATTTATTTGGATGAATAATATTTGAGTAATGCTCTGAGTTCCCTTTTAGACACGCAGTGTGGTCCAAGTGAAAGTACTCCAGGCTGGATCTCAGCAGACCATGGGTTTTACCACTGATTTTGCCACTGACCATGATTATACTCATTTATCTCTTTGTGTCCCCATTTTCCTCATTTCCGTGCATCTGTTCAGAAGGTCAGATCATTTGGACAGAAGCTGTCTCATTTTGTGTGCCCTTCTCTCACCTTTCACAACAGAAGTCTAACATCTAGGCTCTGCAGTAATACCAATCTATGCAGCAAAAACCTGTTCTTTTCCCTGAATTACTAGTGTCTGAGTGAAAGTTTGTGCTTCCAGAGAGCAGCCAATTCAGGATTAAGCTTTTAAGAATAAAATAGGGCTTTTTAGGTCACTGCTATGTCAAGTATGAACCATTGTACTCTATCAAGGTGTAAAGTGCAGTATATGGCATTTTGTTCTTATTTAATCTTTTTCACTCACTTTTAACATGCCCTTACCAACTACTTCAAGTTTTATCTTTTGTGGTGTAACAGTTTACATAGTTTCTTGTAAGCTAAGAGTTCTTGCCTCACATCTGCCCTGATAGAGTATTTGCACCTGGTGTCTCTAGGATGGATCATAGCACCCTTATTTTGAAATCAATCATCCAAGCTGGTTCTTGCAAAAGAGAAGACTTACTAGACAAAAAATTCATTATGTGAAACTGCATATGGGCAATGCAGTTGCCCAACTCTAATGCAAAACTGTTGTGTATTTACACTGAAGCCTGTGGCACCTCTAGGAAGTTTGTCCTTGGCATTAGTCATTCTCGTGCTGATCCTTAGCAAGGATCCTTCTTAGAGCCAGCTAACCTGTGTTATTCTTTTTCCTTGTCTCCCTGGAAACACGTAGATTGCAGATGAAGGGAAATACCCCAACTGCAGATGAAGGCAGGTTTGGATAATAACACTGCTTCAGTGTTTGTCTATCAACATGTGGCCTGTTTTGAGATACCAGACACGCAGAGCACTCCTTAGTTTTGAACAGAGCCCAGGTGCTCAATAGTTCTCAAGATCATTGTCAAAAATCAGATTTGTCTAGCTGGGGCCTTGGAAAAGGTGAGGTATCCAAGAATACTTTTGAAAAGCAGACATTTTGTCTGTTTTAATAACACATATAAAATCCATGTGCAATCACACAGTGCAAACAAAAGGAGCCCATGTAAAATTTTGCTACTCCAGGCCTCGCTAAAGTGGAGGCTCACCATTGTGATTGCTCAAGGTGTCATGCATGTCATGCAGCGTTCCCAAAAGGTGTTTGTAAAGCTAACAGCAAAAATCACTCGTGAAGTTATTTTCCCTGCTGCAACTTGGACTATATTTTGCATTCCTCTTATTTAAGAAGCAGATAATGGCTGAATTTGTCTATTTAGTTCATTCACATCTACCTGTTCACCCCCCCCCTTCTCTCAGAGTGTAAGTGAAAGAGCATTTGCCCTGGTAGTGAAAAATCCTACCATGCTGTCTGACGTAATGGCACCGAGAAGAACCCCAATGAAAATCACAACTTTGAGCAGCGCTTGATATTTGGTTGGGTTTGGATCTGGGATTGAACTCAACTGTGTCAGTCCATCAACAGTATTGATAATTTGCATTTATTCCACCCCACCAATATGAGGTTAAGAAAAATTCAGCACTTAAACCTCGTCATTCTTAGAATGCCAGGAAGTAGCACCAGATAATACAAAGGCACTGAAGTCAAGAGGATTGTGCCTATGGCAGAAGGTCAGGGTTTGGCTTTTTTTAAGCTGCATTTCCCATCTCTCCGCGGTGTGAATCTGTATCTAGCACACATGCTTACCCCTTTTTGCAGATCTGCTTCCTCCTTTCTTTTCACACTGGTCAACTGGTGGTTCCTCTTGTGCAATTGATTTGGCAGGTGCAAGACCATTTGTTTATGCTGTGCACAAGCTGGGGAATGCTATTTTGGCAGCTGATAGGTTTGCAGCATCCTTGGAGACTTTTAAAAGCACATTGAAAACTTCATTATTTACAAAGCTTTACAGCTGGGATGCACAAATCACCCATGGCTGATTTGTCAAAGGAATATTTGACCGTATTTTTAGGTATCCACCTTGTATAAGCTTTGCACAAACCTAGAAAGGGATTTTGTCTCATCCTGCTATTTTGGGAACTTTAAAATTCATGTTCCTTCATTCTTCCTGTGTGCTTGATTTTCTTTTTCATTGGGGGGGGGTGGTGGTGGTGGTGGTGGGGTTGTTTTTTGTTTTGTTTGGCCATTTCCCTGCTTTGGTCACTGTAGCAGTTACAAGATGAAATCTGGGTTTTCCTCAGCTCCGCACAGCATCAAAAGACAGTCACAGAGTGGCTGTGATCCCCTGAAAATGTCCAGGATGCTGTGTCATATGTCAGCCTTTCTTTTGTTCTGTGCTTGCAAACCCATGATTTTTCCAAGGCTTTAGCAGCATGGTTTGTATTACTTCTAATGTCTATTTCCCCTTGACCATTACCATTTCAGGCCATGCTGCTTTTTGCTCTTCTTCCTCCTCCCCCAGTCAAACAGTATTTTCTGTTCAGATATGTGAAGTTGCTAATGTTTTCACTTTCCCTATATCTCC
Source organism: Mycteria americana (assembly GCF_035582795.1). NCBI lineage: Eukaryota > Metazoa > Chordata > Aves > Ciconiiformes > Ciconiidae > Mycteria > Mycteria americana. Next base: position 43,979,473 of record NC_134366.1, on the reverse strand, counting down.
ATTCCCCCTACCCCCCTTAGCTTAGCAGAACCCTTAGGGACTGATTTTAGGGAACACCCACAGCCCATATAGAAATCAGCAGGAGCAGAAGGTGTTCAGCACCTCTGAACATCAGGCCCTATCTGCATATTTATGCCATGCTCATTGCCCAAGGAGCTGAACACCTGCACCAGGCTGGTGTTGCCAACTCTTGTGATTTTATTTCCAGTCTGAGGCTATGTGGTGGTTTTAATCAGTGCTTCTGGAATCATCCCATTACTTGGAAAACTCAGCATTCATCACAGAACTCTGGTCCTCATGATCCCATAGAGAAGCACAAAAACACCATCCAGATGCCAAGGCAGGTCAAAAATGTATTCCAAAACTCTTTGTTTTCTGAAGTATTAATTTAAGCCAATTCTTTGACTAAGGAGGACACAACTCATGGTGCTTAAGACTTGCAGTAATGCAAAACTTCAAAGTGATTTACATTTTGTTCCTTATGCCAGTAGAAAGTATACAAGGTCTCTACTATAGAAACTGGGAAAATATTCATACTGAGTGGTGACTTGTTTTATTTAATGTTCACTTAAAATAAACGCATAATACTTATGTAATCAAATGTTCCATAAATATTCTAGCAAGCTAAGATACTGACAGGAATGTTCACTGGCTTCTTCAGAAAGGTCTATAATTTATCATTCACATAAATCCTCCCCAAAAGCCTGATTCTCATCCAACCAGGAAACTGAAACATGCTGTCTGATGTACAGACCCAGACAGAACATCTGAGCTCTCGAGTATGGTATATTCATAACAAGCTGGGCATATATAGATATATTCACATACACACAGTATAAACCTAATATTATTCATATAAATTACTTGGTAATTAATTTTGGGCAGAGGAGGTGTCAGGTTTGTAATCTGTTTGCAGACAACTTGTAAACAGAAAGAGGTTGGGTTCACCAGGTATTCATTTGCTCAGCTCAGTTTTGTCTTTAATAAACTATTGGATTTTCTTCTCTATAGGGTTCTTAGTGGATATAAACAGATTTCACAAGGTTGATCTAACTGCAAAATAATCATGGGAGCATGAAGGACCTTCAGCAGTTTCCTTAACAACATGATAATGGCACAAACACAGCAGTGAAGTTTCTGGCACTTGCTCTTTTGAGAGGTTTCCATCTCTGTTGAAATGAAGAACCCAGTGGGAAACAGTTAGGCAAAAGTTTCTTGTGGACAAACATCAGTGCTGCCAGTGGAAAGGGGCCTCACCATGCCTCGGGTAGGTGTGCATCAGCCTCAAGCACTTCACGTTCGCTGATCCGTCCTTAGGCTTCTCCCGGGGCCACTGCTGCCAAAAGCAGCTACTGGGACTTGCCAAAGCAGTCAAAGCTCGTCCAGCTTTGCTCGCCTCTCGTTACCGTGAGTGGGATTGCACTCGGGGAAAAGAAACGAAAGGACAAAGTGCGTTATTGCGTCCATCTCCTTCACTGGGAAGGTGTGAGATATGGGTAGTTGGGAAGGGCTGCTCTCTTCTGCTACGGCGCTGCAGGGTTGTGCTGAGACCTGGCCCGTGTCTAATGTTTAGTTACATCTGTTGTGTTGGTGCCAGGAACAGCCTCGGCCAAATATTTCAGATGCAAATGTTTAGACGATGGACCACAAGTCACATTACATGGAAACATTTTTTCCTGGACTTTTGTTATTGCTGCTGATCAAAATGTAAAGATTGAGATGGTTTACAGGGGGGTTGGGGTTACTCGGCTCTGTGGTACAGAAGTCTGTTTTTCTCCAGTTCTCTATTTGACCTGCAGATAATTGATTGTGTGTAAGACTGTATATATTCTGTTTCAGTTGTGTTTTACAAATCATACTTGGTGTAAATAGCAGTTCTTGTCCACATTAAAAATAAAAAAAAGAAAAAAAAAAGCTATTTTTCTAAAACCTTTTTTTTCTCAGAGCTTGTGTTTGATATACTTCCAGATGAAGTTCAAGCTACGGTTTTGTAAATCAAAGAACTTGCAAGTCTTTAAAAGCTATTGTAAATTATGTAGAGTGCTTGAAGAAAAACATGAGTCCAGTATATTTCCTCACTGTGTGTCATGTAAGGAACAGTCCCGCAGACATAAATGCAGATTGAGCAGGAGACAAATGTAATCATTCACTAACCGTCCCACTCTGAAGGAAGAGTGATCAGGGAAGAGGAGTTACATATTAGCAAAAGGTAACATCTTTTTTTCCCCTCTTCCTCTTCCCATTTTTTCTAAGTCAAACACATGCTATTCCCCACTCATGAATAGTGAGACCAACTCCCCTGCTTCTCCCGGGACGGAGATTCTGCTTTGCAGCTCGTCATGCACCTGCGTTATCTCCATCCCACCTATGCTTAGAGGACTCCAAAGCCAGGCAGGGCAGAAGAACAAACTGCTCATCCTGCCTCAGTAATCCTACTCCTTTCTGACTACTGTAAGGAAAGTATAAATAAAGACTAAATAAAAGACATTCCTATGCAAGAAGCAATTCTTTTTTCAGTTGATTTTAGCTAAGAAGGGACTTTGTTGTCAAAACTCCTCCATTTCCATTTCAGTTGCTGTTTCTTTTTGTATTGATTTTTTGTAAACATTGTGTCGTGGTTTAGCCCCAGCCGGCAACTAAGCACCACGCAGCCGCTCGCTCACTCCCCCTCGGTGGGATGGGGGAGAGAATCGGAAGAGCAAAAGTAAGAAAACTTGAGGGTTGAGATAAAAACAGTTTAATAGGTAAAGCAAAAGCTGCACACGCAAGCAAAGCAAAACAAGGAATTCATTCACTACTTCCCATGGGCAGGCAGGTGTTCAGCCATCTCCAGGAAAGCAGGGCTCCATCACGCGTAATGGTTACTTGGGAAGACAAACGCCATCACTCCAAATGTCCCCCCCTTCCTTCTTGTTCCCCAGCTTTATATGCTGAGCATGACGTCATATGGTGTGGAATAGCCCTTTGGCCAGTTTGGATCAACCATCCTGGCTGTGTCCCCTCCCAGCTTCTGCACCTGGCAGAGCATGGGAAGCTGAAAAGTCCTTGCCTAGTGCAGCAACAACTAAAACATCTCTGTATTATCAACACTGTTTTCAGCACAAATCCAAAACATAGCCCCATACCAGCCACTATAAAGAAAATTAACTCTATCTCAGCTGAAACCAGGACACATTGTGACTTGTAGCAATTAGTGATACTTGCCCAGCAGCAATGTACATTAAAACAGGTATTTTCTGAAATAGAGTGGGTGGGGAGAAATGGTAAATGTTATCCATGAAGAACACAGCCTAGGTTTTAACTGAGTATAGAAAGCCTTCTGAAAGACTGTATAAATTAACTGAGTTTGGTCATAGCAGTGAATTTTTTTTTTTCTAATTTCTGTCCCATGACATGAAACACATGAGCAGCCAAGGGCCTCACGGGAGGAAACATTCCCCTCAAGCAGCGTCCCACCAGGTCAGGTCCCCCGAGAGACACCTCCAGGTAAACCCCTTCCTACAAACTGGCTGGGTGTTGCATTGGGCTGGACATCAAGCTCTGTGGCCTTCAAAACAGGGAAAGGATCCTGGATATGGCTGTAGGAACACTTTTAGGTATAGCAAACCTACTGAATACAACAGGGAGAAAACCCCTTGGAGTCCCAGTGACAAGTGAGCTGGATTTTTTTGAGACCTGGATTTATAGGTCTACATGTGGCCAGATACCAGTTCAGATCTCTTAATCCATTTACCAGCTCAGAATCCTGATCCACCTCCCTCAGCTCTCATCTCCTGAGAGGGACTAATGTTGAGTAGCCAACTCTATGGAACAGGAGAATAAATTCACTTAATACACTTTAGAGAGCCACAAACGGCAGCAACTGCCACGCAGGAGATTTAGATAAAGTATCCCTTGAAGGTATTTCTGGGAATGGATATGTTAATACTCAAGCACATTTTAGACTGTGATCACTTAAGTTATACAGAAAAGTTAGTTTATGCAAAAAAAAGAGGCTTTTGAAGAAAATGGAGTATCCAATTGTGATGATAGCTAGAGAAAGCAGTCTGCAGTGCAGCTGACTGCCACGGTGCGATGCAGGAATCTGTGACCTGATTAGAAAGGCAAGGTAGCCACCAGCTGCCTTTTGTTACAGTGTGCCAGTGATTGCAAAGGGGAGAACTCAAAAACCCAAATTGCTCCATGTTGTCATTGAGTACCTATTATCTGCTGTTAAGAGGGGTTCGAGTATCATTGTGTACAGTGAAAGAGGCATAAAAACATTAGGTTGACCTGTGTGTGGTGCTTTTTCTGCTGGATCTGCTTCCCAAGATTTAGCTGTGACCCACCCATTGATCAGGAGCCCGGTGCAGCATTAGGAGACACACGTTACCTTTCTGCCCGGCCGAGGCTGGTGAAGAGAGCCTTACGGATGGCTTACACCTTCTTGTATCACAGCCAACCAAATATGGCCCTTCTGACAAAATCACTCTTGAAATAAGTCTCCTCCCTCATTTCCTTGAGGTGACTATTCAGTGTTTATGATGGAAATTTTTATTCCAACATGGGAAACCAGACAGTTTCTTCAGGCTTGCCAGATGAGAAACCTTTCCTCAATGTCCTGCTGGAGGACAGAGGTGAACTCAGGAGCTCCATAGGACAGGAGAGCACAGCAGGGCATAGGAGAAGGTGGTAGCGATGCTTGGAGCTTGCAGAGAGCGTGCCAGGGCAGGCTCTGGGCTAGTTTAAATGCTTGGCTGCCTTTCAGTGGCTAGGGGATATGCCTGAGTATGCAGAGAAAGACCTAAAGGATCCTTCAGAGCACGGAGGTATAGAGGTACAGAGGAACTGGACTTTTCATGCCTTTTGGTTGCTTGCAACTATTTTGCAGGCTGAAGTAGTTCCACTGAAAGCATTTGATGGTGTCCTTTATCCCTACTGAGGGGATTTAGAGAAATGCTCAAAGTGCACCAAATGATGTCTCCTAAGTCTCCCTAGCCCTAGAGCTTTTGCACCATGCTCCTGCCCTGGAGACCACTAAACTCTCCAAGGTCAAAGCTTGCTTTCCCGCACCTCAGCTCCTCTCTCCTCGTATCTCACAGCTCCCTTGCCCACAGATTTCAGCTACAGACAGCTGTAGCTGAGCTATCCTGCTGCATGGGTTGCCATTTGTCAGCTGAGCTGTACTAACCATCCAGCTGCTCACTCCTAGCTTTGTGCAGAGCCACAGAACCTTGAGACTTAAGCCATCCTCAGGGCCAGAAGAGGTATCACTTAATATTGTGCTAGGTGAGGCTCAGCTGACAAGCAGTCAAACCACTTGCAGTTGTCTGTCCATACCTGTCAGCTGGGTTACATTAGTAGTGTCTTTTATTTTGAATGTCACCTTTCATATTATTTTCAAACTAGCAAATAAAAATGAGTCATTTATAGCAGTGTCAAGGAGGCAGGCTCAAATGCTTTACAAGTTAGGTCCGGAAGCCCAGCAGAAAACCTCTGTCAGATCTGTGTTGGCAAGGTCAGTCCAGAAATTACTGCTCTGTGTTTGACCTCACCTCTGGAGTGAGGGAGGCAGCTGTTAGGCAGGTGAGGGTGGCAGGGAGGGTAAGTTCAGTCCAATGAAGTAAGGAATAATTTCCATTTTCACCGGTGCACTGGCTGGAAAAAAAGGCTGGGAACCTTGTTTGGAGCCAGCTGCGCTTCCCCTGCAAGCACCATCACTCTGCTGTGCAAAAGTTATTGTGAGCCAGCTGTAAAGCATCCTCCACATCAGCCGCCTAATCCCAGAGGGTACAGAAAAACTGACTCGGCATACACATATCTTCCATTGTCAGCCAGGAGAGGGAGTTCAAAGAAAAAAAAAAACAAACCAGCTTTTAAAACTGTCTCTGCAGCAAGTAATCAAAGACAGGTCTCTCGAAAGGATTCCCAGCTGGAAGCACAAAGCAGAAGCAGCAGTGAGTGCAACAAAGCAGCAAAGCCAGTCCCCAGTGCTGCAGCTGTGGCGGATGCCTGAGGATGGCAGCTCTGGGGCACCTGCCTGGTAAAGGCACGTTCTCCAGTGCTGCTCTTCAAGGTTTGACAACAATGTTGGGAAAAAGAAGAAAGAAATTAAAAAAGAGGCAATCTGCCCCTAGAAAACACGTGTGGTACAAACTGGGCTTGTGACATTGGCAGGTGCTCTTTCATGTTAGAAAGATAGATAATAGACAAATAGGAAACAAATACACATGTATTTCTGCTTGTGTTTTTATATATAAAACACACCATACATAGATGCATAGCCTGTAAATACTAGATTAGAACATATTGTAAAGTGAGCCAAATTCTTTATTTCTGTCACTGATTTGTATTCACTAGACCCTATGAAATGGGGGTTCAACCTTTGCTTATGTGGATCTCCGCAAAACTTGCAGTGGAGTTCCCACCCCCAGAAAAAAGGTTAAGCCTTTCTGAAATACGTGTGTTTTTCTTCTCTACCTTCTATCACTCCCTTAGAAGCAACTCTTGAACCATCAAGGGTCAGTGCACCACAGGTTAAAACACAGTGGACCACTGCCTCCAAAACCCTGATCAAAATCTGAGGTCCACTGTGCTGAGCACTTCCAAACACCAGAGGTAATATCCCATCTCAAAGGCTTTACAATAAATAGATGAGACAGAGAGAAGAGACACACAGAGTGGGAAGCACTGAGAAGCAACTCCACTTGCCTGAAGCCATATGGGTCACTAGCAGAGCCTGGCCCCAGTTTGCTTTGATGGTGTGCAGCTCTCCTTGGGGCAAAAAAAGCCATTTTCCACCCTGGTGTGTGGTGGCAGCTGAACTGAAGGAAAGCGGGTGAGATTCAGCAGGCAGAGGCAGCACCGTGGGTTTCAGTGGACTTGCATCCCCCTCTGCCCCACCCTGCTGGGTTTCACACACTCACCTCAGGCACGGACCGCACCTAGCACATCCATTTAAAAGCACTTTCGTGTCTTCTGGGGGCTCCCGGCAATCGTTGTCACCTCAGCAACCCATCAGGAACAACACCGGGCAATGTGGTCTCCTAATTGTATTATCACAGCGCCTGCACAGCTGTGAGACGTGCCCATGCTGCAGGGACACCCAGACGCAGAAAATGAGGTTTCTTCTGGTGTCAGGTCTCTGCCACTAGATACTGCTAATAGAGAAAGGCACTCCAAATACCTAGGACCAACTGGACACTCGGTCTTTTCTCCAGCCCAACAACTCAGCGTGAGACAGGAACGCAATTCAGGAGTAACTGGAGTAGATTATGCCATGTTCTGCAGAGTTGGCTTTGGGTCCCTTAATGCCACATTTCTGGTTTTAAAATGCTTTCTTTAGCTGCCTCAGAATTATGTATATATGCAAGCTATGTAAATATTGAGATGAGTATTTACATATGCACATACAAGGCCAAATTATGCACAAATTATGTACAGATGTCACTTGCATAAATTCATTTTGGACCACCCCAATGTGAAAAATGCACACACAGTCATCAGCCGTGGAGAAGCTGTGCAGAGGACAGCTTGCCGGGGGTCTGCAGAGCGGGGATCCAGCGGAGCTGCAGGAAGAGTTAGCTCAAGCAGCAGGAAAAAGTACCTGGCAGCAGGGTGTATTCAGGGATGGCGTGATCCTCCTGTGGACGTGAGGGGAGTTAGCCATCACTTGAAACAAACTGAACATGAGAAATAAAATTTAGAAAGATTCCTGAAACAGCAGGCAGAAGAACCCAGTGAAAGCCAGAAAAGCCTTTCCAACTTCCAGTGAGAGGGAGTCAGTTCCCAGGGCTGGAAAAGCCTGGGTGCTATCCTGAGTATGGCAGGTGGGTGCCCACGGAGCCACGCTGGCTCCAAACGGAGAGTGGGAGAGAGCCACTGCCTTTCCCTCTTCTCCCCTGTATTTCTCTGACTGCTGAAGACAGTCAGTAGGTGAAGCAGGCACTGACCCCAGAGCAAGAATTTAATCGTGGCCTCTGTCCAGCCTTTTCCATTTTTGTTACACAGTCAGAGCCCTTTTTGACTGTGACTCTCAGTACAGCTCAACCACTCATACACTTCGTAATATACCCAGCCATTCAGCAGTTACCTGACCCAGCTCAGTTCTAGTGGAAATAAAACCAAAATGCATTTGTGTTACATGATACATTTATTTCAGTGGGACAGGTTGCTGCTAAGGACAACTTTTTTTTCTTTTATTTGATGTGTTTATGTATATATATATCTTTTAATGAGAGTTTGAAAAACTAGATTATGCTTTTGCCAGGTACTCACAGAAAAAAATCAAATATTTTAGTTGTATTATAAAACATAGGTTCTTTTGTGCATGTTTGAACCTGCAGCATTCAAATAATGGAGCAACTTTATTAAAACCTACATCCCAGAAGTAATTCTCCATCTCATTTTTGGTACTAAAATGCAGATTGCTTTAAGGACCCAGAGATTTATACTTATTTACTGATGATCATGACGAGCTTTAGCAGCTACTTAGGTTAAGGAGCCAAGTTTTAACAGTTACCTGTTTAGCCTGGTCTGTAGATTTCCAAAGACACTGTTTTCCATTTAGTTTTCTGGTGGTTTACTTTGAATAAAATGTTAGAAACCATGCTTAATTTTATAAAACGAGATTCATCGGGAAAGACATGGTATTGGAGAGGCCTACATTGTCTGTGTGAACACTAAAGAATACATCTGACTGGAAATTAACCGTGGAATTCCACACAAAATATGACAAAAGTACAACCTGAATGCATGTCAGTTGATGAAGCAGCAATTTGCCATACAATATCCACAAACAGAAACTTAATATTTCACTGTAGGAACGCTATTAGAGAATCCACAACATAGTGGGAGTAGCTGAAAGAATCTTACAGGTTGATATCATGGTTATTTTTACAGTTCCTAGTAATTTTTTACATTCTACTAATAACTCAAATATAATAAAAATTGCTATAAACTATAAAACGTAATATTAGCTGATAAAGAACAGGAAAGCCTGTGGCAGAAACGTGTCAAATATTTTACAAATAAATGTTAAGGTAAATTAGAACATAGCTCACAGGTTGTTATATTAATAAGCTGTGGACATTTTGGCACAAGAAAGCAGTAAGAGGGGCTTTGCAGTTTAGTTTCTTCTGTAAACCTATTCTGTTATTTTAGGACACTCCAAGAAGAAAATGGTTTATTTTGTGGACTATAATACTCAATGGTCTCTGATACTATACTTCCTGCATTCAGAGAGCAACCGCAGCCGAGCTGAATAACCGCACACAGCAAACCCAGCAGCACACCCATGGGAGACATCAAATCACAGGGAACCAGAGAGCATTGTCATGGAATCTCGAGGACAAGTATGTTGCAGACCTATTAAAGCACAGTTATAAACAAGTTTTCTACTGCAACAGAATAGTTAAAACTGAAGGTGTTGACCATCTTATCCATGAGACTGTTTTTTGAATTACCTATGATAGTCAATGTACATGAACAAAATTAAGGGCAGGTTAATATATCCATGTTACCTAACTTGTTAAACAAGAAGTACCCTAGTAATTAAGCCAAATAAAGTCAACTGCTCATGGGAATATATCATTGACTTCTTTTGATCTTGCTATCCATTTTACTAACTCTCACATATTAAGCTAAATAGATTGTAAGTCTATATATAGATCAGTTAAGGCTTATTTTCACATATTATTCAATTTTTTTCCTTAGTTGAATTAGTAATCTGCTACCCTGGTAACACATAGAAAAATGGTGAAGTTTCTGTCTTTGCATTCTTAAAATAAAGAAGGTGTAGTCTCACCTAAGTGGGAGATAAAAACATTATTTATGTAAATGTTCAGTCAGTGTTCAGATATGATAATACAAAAGTTTGCACCCTATACTTTATACAGGTTTAATTTCAAATATTGAATATTAAATACCTACAGTGAATGGTTATTAGTATTCGATCAAATACTGAACCCCAACAAAAAGTATTCAAACATCAATATTTTTTTTTCTAAATCTGCATTTAAAGTGAGAATAAAAAAATTTGCATTTACTCTTGCACTTATGTCCATGCAGCCGTATTAAAGATCATCCTCCTGCCTGGATTTTGGAGAATGATTTCATATGGCTATGATCACTGTGTATTACACAGTCAGAAGATATCTCTTTGAGCTCTACCCATATTTCTTTGTGGATAACTGTTGTCTCTTATCCTGTATTTGGATTTTATATACTTTGAGGCAGGCTTCAAGTCATGGCTAACCCTCTCCCCCCAGATTAGATTAATTCTGTATTTATAAGTTCATGATTATATTTAGCAATGTATTTTGATCTGCCTTTTGACCTTTGGACTCTATCCATGCCAGGCATGCGTGAGAGATTATTAGTGCTGGATATTTTCCAAAATTTCACAAAAAGGAGATTCCGAGTTGTTCCAGAATCTCTCACCTCTTAATCCATCTCCCCCATCTGGGACTGATGGTTTTCAACAGTTGCCCTGTGAGCTTCTGGTGTGGGGAGGGAAACATCTTTTGCTCTTTTCTGTAGAACGCAATGAGATTCCAGTCTATGACTGTCTCGTCTGGATTATGTCTGTGCAAAATAATAGCTTGGGCAGAAAACTTAAAATATTACTGTTGTATTTTGACAGATAAACCAAATGTCAATCTGACTTGCAGAATTGTTTGCACATAAACAGGCAGCTTTAAAACAAGTGAAAAGTTAAGAATAACTTTTGGTTCTTATAAAGCTAGAAAATATCCAGTCACCTCTATGTATAATATTACATAGCCAATACAGTTGCTTTAAACTACAAAGATGTTGCCCTGTAGGAAAACAGCAGCTGGCTCACTCAAAGGCAGACAGCGGATCATACAGCTGCTGCGATTTACCTCAGACCCTTGCAGCCCAGCCTTTGGGATTTACCTCAGCCCATCCTTCATTTTAAAAATACAGAAATTTTGTAGTAGGTAGCAGGAAGGTTCTTTTGATGCAAGGAAGAGAAAATAGCACTTTCCATCTCAGTAATTTCTAGTACTTTCCTAATAAAATGAAAAATGCTGATAGAAACATTATCACAGGGTAACTTTGATATGAGGGGTTTGTGGGCCAGGCAAACTTCAAAGACCACTGTATTTCATTGAGAGTGGCTGAGAGAGACTAAAGTCTACCTGAGAATGGACATTGCCCACCTAACAGGTCTACTTGCAAGGATGTGTCATGATTCAGCAAACAGTAAATTGGGTTTTAAAGCTGCCCGTGCAAGATGAGAAGTACACCAGCCACATGAAGCAAAGCACAAATCCACTAAGGACACGTCCTCCAAGTTCAATTGCATTCAAAGACTTTCATAGGCTAAGTTTTTTTATAGGATGCTTTAAGGCTGAGAGTGGCTCCAGCAGCCACTATGAGGTAGATGTAAAATCCTTAAAGTCAGCACCAACTATCACGTAGCCTGGCTAATTCAAAAGAAATGCAGTCATGTGCCCACAATCGAGTCAAATGTATCCAGCTGCATCCCAGATGCCAGAGCTGGTATTAATGAACATGGAGCCTCGGTTTCAGAAGGACGGTACTTTGTAGGGTACGGTATGAAGCGAACATGGCACAAACAAAGCACCAGGGTCCCAAAACTCACCTTTTCTGTGAAAAGACAGGGAACTATAGACAGATCCCACAATTATCAGCATGACACTTCTTGCTAGCAAGAGAATTTTTTCCGTAGTTTTAAGAAACTAATTTAGCAAGTAGCTAATAGGGGCAGCTGGTTTGTTAGTATTTCTAGAATTCATTCATTCCTGTGGTAATTTTAAGAAAATCTGTATGGTCAGTTATTAAATGAGTATATACCAGAGGCATTGCATAATCACAATATTGTTTAAGAGTTGTTTTGTAACACAGTATTTATTTACAGCATCAGTATTGCACCAAAATGAAGACTGAGAATTCCTGTCTGGTTTGGCTATTATACAGAAAAGTAATTTATGCTCTTTTATAGACAGCAACGTTCCTGACTTCAGCCAACAGACAAAGCAATTGAAGTATATTACTGAAGTTTTACTACAACAGTTGACTTGGCCACTATTGTACTTCTTCCCTGCAAAAAACAGTCTTCTGGTAATTCAGAAGGAAAAAAAAAATAAAACAATGCAAGTCAACTCTTCCTTTAAGCTAAAATGAAATTACAAGTTATGAAACCAATGCTTTATGGAATGCCAGTGATATGTGAGCCAGATTATCGTATCTTTCCATTAGGGAAGAGAATAGCATCTTTCTGGTGGTACAGAAATGATATTCTAAATTGATTTGTGAATGTGCCTTATTCTCTTCTACTACTTACTTCAGAAGGTGGGAATATTGTTACTAGGTTTATGTGATATTTCTCAGCAGACTTGCAAATTTTTAATTTTTAATTTTTTTAAAAAAATTATTTTTTAATTATTTTAACATAATATCAAAATACAGCATATTATATATCATCTCTAACGATGCTCAAAGCTACAGAAGACAAAAGGAAATAAGCAACCATGAATAAAAGTTACATCTCTCATTTTACATCTGGAGAACATAAGAAGGACTGAGTACCTGAGGAGTGTATTTCATATCCAATTTATACAGCATTTCAAGGATGGTTTCTTGACCTCACCTTATATGATGGTTTTTTCCCCAGCATACATTCCTGCAAACCCATTTCACTTCAAATAGTCTCTAAGGATTCCCTGAGGGACTCTATGAAAGACGATCCAAGCTCTTTGAAGTTCCTGGCTGATACAAGTCCAACCGCTTCAGAACTGGGAGAGCTTCTGCTGTTTTATATAAAAAGTTAGGTGGGCCTAGTCTCCAAAAATTGTTATTTCAAGATACCTTGATGAGTCATAATAGAATCCAAGTGTAAATTTCTGCGTAACAGGAGGGAAAATTATTACAGATCACATTTCAGAATCACACAGATACTTCTGTATTTGCTGTAAACTATGCAAACACTGCACTATTCCAGAATGCATGTTAAATTCAACACATTTTTCACTACCAATGACACTCTCCCTTCCCACTTTCCAATGTCTAAAAAACTCAAGTCAAATTCCAGCAATGATCTCTCTTGCTTTCACAGAGAACATAAACAGGTTTTAAATACTCATGGTAAGGACAAAAGGCTTAACAATTTCATCAAAAGTTGCATCAGATATTTTATCACTATTACTTCTCCTCCAGCTGGGAGAAAAAGGGAGTTACAAAAAGAGATGGCAGAATTCCACCGTAAGAGCAATATTCCCTCTAATCAGGAAGGAAGCTTCCTAACAATGAGCACTAAGGATTGTTTGAAAGCTGTGGCAAAGACAGATATGGAGAATATTGATAAAAAGATACATTATGCATTCAAACTCTACTTCTTACCTACCTGTGACCAAAAAACACAAACGTGGCTTCATTCAGAACTTAAATGTGTCCACCACACCTTTGACCGTCATTCACACATTCTGTTCAGCTCAGTAACTCCCTCTCTCTTTTTGCATAAAGCTGAAGTTCCTTCATTTCACATCTGCTTGGCACTATTTTTACTTTGTAGACATAATCAAAGTAGAGAGATAGTCTGAGGCAGGAGTTTGAACTGGTTTCCATCTTACCCTGTTAATGCATTACTGAAACAATAGCACATCAGTTTGCACTTCATATTTTACAGGTTTTGTCTTCATAATTGCAGAAGAAAATTGAAAACCCATGAAGTAAATGCACTTAATTGTGGTAGGCAACGTGCAACATCCATGTCAGTGGGAAAAGGAATTCCAGACAAACCAGTCTTGGTTGCTGCCTTCTACTGAAAGGGATAAATGAGAATTTAAATCATCACTGATGGAGGAAGGATTTGGTACTGACAGATCTGAGCTGCCTAACTAATGGGATATCAGATGAAATGATGCATTTCCTTTTCAGAAGACCAATCTCTGCACCAAGGAATACTCAGGCTACATAAAGTGCACACACATTTGAAAAGCACTGGGGCCTGGGGCCTGTGCTCAGCACTGTGGTTACTTGGTAGTGCTCAGCAGAGCATGGAAACTTGCTTAAAAGACCTTTTCCTTGGCAATAGAGATTCAGCTAAATACAGGATTGCTTTAATTGCCAGTCACTACTTTGATGTTGGCTGCTACGTAAGCAATGAGGTGGTTCCTTGCTCAGAGATTTTTGTTATTTGTGGTTGTCAGATCTCTTACTTATGGTCCTAGTCATGGAGAGAACCCAGCTGTGCTGGGAGTTGAACATGATATAGTCCCTGTCTCAAAGAGCTCACTTTCCCAGCAGATTTTGGTATCTTTACTTTGATATACGGAAACTCCGTGGAACTATCCTGTAACAACATGTCAATACCACCATGGCCGAGATTATAGGCAAGTTACAAGGTGAAAAAAAAGAAATTCTCTAGAAACCATCTCTTGAATTTGTAATTCACTCCTTTCTCTCTTCCTAAGCTTAAAATACAGGTGTACTGACTTCTCCAGAGCCCACCTCCTTCAGCAGCAAAGAAAGCCTTTGGGGAAGCTCAGCGCATCTGGGGAAACCAAGGAACTGGCAGTTCTGCCATGTGTCCCTCTGGACTACTTGTCTGAATCTGAGTGCTGTTGCTGGACTTTCTGTTGTGACTACACAGTTTCTTTGCAGATGATGGAAAAGGAGACTAAAATTGCAGATGAAAATAAATTCCCTAGGGGTCCGAGTTTGTTCAGATCTAATGCATTTTTCACTTTAGCAGTTTTGTATGTAAGTAAAACCAGGGTGCTCTTTAAACACAAATGACTTTGGATTCCTTAAAGCTGATGTGCCAAACCAACATGAAAGTTGGAAATAGAAACTGAATACCCCTGGCTAAGTAGGATCCAAGGGGGGATCCAGCAACAAAGAAACACGGACTTACTTTGTATTCCACCACTGCAAAGGGCACTTTTCAATCCACTGACAGCCAGACCCAGCAGGACTTGGGGCCACTTACAAAGAGAGTACAGTATTGTCTAGAAGCTCACTTCTGTATTCTTCCAGCACTGGAGACAGCACGGGCAAGCCTGTCTACATAAATTAGAGCAGGCTGCCCTGGTCAGGCACGGCCTCACAGGACCAGAACAGCAGCTGGAAATCGATGTGGAGGAAGATTGTAGCAGCACAGGGAGCAAATGAAACTGGCCATACCATTTGCTTTTATGAAGACTGGGCACTGCAGTTTTATCTGCTTGTAAACAGGAAACAAAACAATAACAGAAATAAGATACCTGAGGTAAACAACTTCTGGAGATACATGTTAAAAAGGCTGGGCTGTGTGATGGGGAACTTCTATATGCTAGGAGCCATGAAACGGTGCACTGCAAGGGGTCAGATTGCCAAAGCCACAGAAATCAGAAACAGTACAAAAGGATAAAAATAACACAAGAACCAGGAAAGCGAGTAGTCTTCAGCTGGAAGAGGCTGGCCAAGATGTGGCAGGGGTGAGAGAGCAGCAAAGAGCTACCTCTCCCAGCCAGAGATGGCAATAACTCAGCTGAGAGGATGTTACCGAGGCATACAATGAAAGACTGGGATTAAGTGAAAGGATCTGTGGAGATGCTCCTTCAGGCCCAGCCTACAAAAGGTGTGTGGATACTTTCACTCCTCTTTAGCATCTATGTCCTCCCATCTCTGCACACCAGGTACCTCTGAGTAAATAACGATTGCTCACTTCTGAAGAAGTCATTTTTGAGTCTCTTTAATCAGCTGCTGTCAGACGCTCCCAGACCAAAGAGTTTGCAGGTGGCAAGCACAGCTGGGCCTGTCATGTTAATGGGATGGGTTTTGCATCTCTCTCTGGATGGTGCCACTTGATGTCCCCACTGCTGGATGATTTGAGCAGCAGCTCCCTAACCACAGTTGACATGGGTCAAAGGCATCCATTTTGTCTTTGAACCACAGCTCACCCTGTAATGGTGATAAATGAAGATGTTCCCTGTGCCAAGAGCAAGAGCTCTGACACAGTAGCATTTATATTTCCCCTCTACCACCGGAGTCGTCCCCCTCGAGCAGGAGTCACCCTTCCAGCACCAGTGCCTCTGGTCAGACAGCCAGAGCACGTCCCCACAGCAGTGCTCACTCCACACCGGAGGTACTGACCCAAGGTTTTCCACGGATGTCTAGATAACAGGGACCTTGAGAGAGTTTCATATTATATCAAATTAAGTTAATATTACCTGCTGAATGCCCTTACACCCTAGCTAATGAGTGTCCTCATTGCAAGGCTTCATTCAGTTTTCACTGTACCTTCAGAGTTCAGCCTGAAAGCCTCTTTTATTAAATTCCTGCTCTGCTAGTTCAATAGCAAGCCAGTGAAACTGCGGTAAAGTTTTAAGTCAAATTGCATAGAGAGGGCAAGAACTGTTCTTCTGTAAATCCACATAATAAATTCTAGTGGAAACCCAGCATATTAGTCCTTGTCGGGGTAATGGCTGCTGAAGAAATGCTGTGCTGGTCATTTTAAATAGAAGACAAGAGATCCCAAGTAATATTCCCCACCAGCCCATATTTCTCCTCTATTATGTCGAGCTGCATTTATGTCCCACTGTTCCAACTCTTCATTTTTAAAATGGCATTCTTCAATGAAGTAGCCTATTCTATGTAAATATCAAAACCTTTTATTACTTCATTACGCACAATGTTTCTCTAAAGCAGCAGGCATTTTATAGAAACTCACAAGAGACAAAAAACCAATTACCTACCCCACAATGCCAGCCGCAATTAGACAGCAGATTTCCGGTGAAACTCAGCTGGCTCACCAGCTCTCAGATACAAACCTACAGCTTTAAGAAACAGGTCATCTTTCCAATTCAGTAACTGTGCTAAGTTCTCACAGGATGCTGAATATTCAGGGATGCCCCAGGTAGCCAGCCAGCTGAGAGCCGACCTTTCATCCTCAGGTGAAACCCTTCATCTGTGGCGGGGTTCTCACTAAGGGAACAAAGACCAAGCACATAAAGAAAAATATATGACCCTCTGTTTATATACTGCTTTTTTTACAGCGCAGTTCAACTCTGTCACCATCCACAATAACTTCTCTACTGTTTAGCTCAGTAGAGTATTTATTTTATTCTCCACTGCATGAAAGACTGTTTGAAGCCTGAATAGCTAATAAAACTTTTGGCCTTTATTAAGCAACACTAAGTTCTTCCCTCAGGTATGTAAGCACAGGCAAACATCCACGTGTTTCAGGATGGAAATAAAGCTGTCAGGGTACTTATAGCTATCGGCACCCTCCCTCCATCCAGGTTATAGCAATGTGTACGTAGGACAGATAGCAAAACTAAACAGGGCTTAAACCTACTTGCACCCTTATTTTTTCTACATCAACAAAAGTAAGCAATGGGCATTAGTTTGCTAAAATCAAAGGTTAACATGAAAGGGGAGTTTAGATTTTGATCTGTACTCTTAAAGGTAATTTAAGAAAAGGCAGCACTCTATTTCTTGTCCTGCTCCTATTGACTATCAAAACGTTATTTATTTGGCACCATTAGCAAAAACATACATGTTTTTTACCACTGGTCTACTAGTTTCTCCTTATAGCTCTGCCATCACATAGGGAAAAAACCCAGTACATTTTAAGCCACAAAGATTTTAACTCTGTCAAGAAGTTTCAACTCTGCTATCGAACGTCCTTATTTCATAGGAACCAGCACATAAAGATATTTTCACCCAAAGGTGGCTGGTTTTCTTCATGGGAAAGACACAGTATATGATACATAAACACAGGTACAGAGTTTACTTAGGAGAAAGAAGGCCAGAAAGGATACAACTTGCATCCTTGGACATACTGCTGTTTTCATCATAGGGGGGTGATAGCCTTGTGTGAAATGCGATAAAGAACACGAAGTATTAACTGGGACAGAAACTGAAGTCATTTTGTTTCTACCTTCTCCGCATACTGAGCACACCCTGCCTCCTTCAAATGGCTAACTTCTGCACACTGAATCTAAATATTGCCACCCCGTGGTCTGACAGCACTATCTGCCAGCCCTGCAAACAGGGAGACAAAACACTTCTTCTAGGCTGGGCACTATATATTCCAGTCCCCACATGCTGTTTCTATTCTACACCCAGCTTTCTTTCACAGACCCCTGCCAGCAAAGAAATGGTTCCCTGATGACCCCACATCCCTCTTTGTACCTTTTTTTTTTTCAGGTGCCACAGGCTGCCTCCTCCCTCCTGCAGCACAGCACGAAGACAGACACATCAAGCAGCAGAAGTCAGCGGCAAATACACGTCCCTAATAAAACTTTCACTGCAACATCACACAGCCCATGCAAATTCCCTTTGGTGTGGATGGACAGCAAGAGCAGGGCAAATCCTTTACCCAAGCCAAGCCTTCTTCCCTGCCATGCGAGCAGGACTTCCACTGGGCTTTGTGTATGGAGCAGCTTCTACAACAAACACGTGGAGCTACACCTTTGTTTCCCTGTGATGGAGGAGGGCAGAATTAGCTTTAAAGCTTTACATATCTGTTCTGACTTTACAGATGAGCAAGTGAAATAGCAAGTGCAGGGAGCCTGACCCTGTAAGGGCATGAAGGAAAGCTCAAAGACCTTTCTCTTCCCAAGTTTAAAGTCTTCTGTGTCTGGCCAGCACTGCAGGTCAGTGAAACCTGCTTCCTGGAGAGGAGAAATGAAAGGAAACTCGGTAAAGTCAGATTTTCTGCCTGCCTGAGTTTTACTGAGAAATCAGAGTCAAAGCAGCAGGTAGAGGTCCCAGACCTGGAAGGGACCACTGGGATTGCTTGGTCTAAACTACATAAATCAAGATCCTCAGTTAATGGCTGAGTGAATCAAAATATCTTTTCAAGGAAAAAAATTCCAATCTCTATGCAAGGACGGAGAATCCACCATTTTACAAACTGCTCCAATGACTGGCTGCTGCTGCTTTTAGAGTGTTTTGCCTTTTTTGATCTGTGTCTAGCATCACCTCCCAGCTGACGGATTTTTTTTATACCTCAGTCTGCTAGACTGGGGAGTATTGCCAAGCCTCCATTTCCCATATAGCTGCTTACAGACAGGTTAAGCCTCCTCGTAGCTCTCCCCCATTTTTGGCTAAACTCAGGTGTCCTCCCCAGGCTGGCTCCTATTCCATCTCCTACCTCAAAGCCATGGGAGACCCTGGCAGGAGGCCCCAGCCAAGCTGCTCCAGCAGACACCATTGGAGCACAGCATGGCTGCCCCAAGGAGCCAGACCCGAGTTACATCCAGAAAACGGTACTGGGCCCCTTTCAGGGGCTGCTATTAAGTGCTTCAAAGAGCACAGGGTAATCTGCCCATTCTAACATTAGGTCATTTCCCAATCTCTAGTAGATTTTGGCTTAACCACTGAAGTTAATTATCCTTCTGTATTGCTTGACAGCCCTTCCAAAGTTATAGTTGTTATTACTGAAATCTCTAGATAGTCTCGATCTTTATACAGATGTCTGATGTCTTCTTTTAATTTTACTTATTCTTGGCAGTAACAGTATCCTGTGACAGACTAATGTGGCTGTTGTAAAACAATTTTTTTTAGCACAGCAATGATATTGCCATATATCTGTATCTCCTAACTGACCATTATTTTTGTAGAGGGACTAGGCTGCACTAACAAAACAATAGTTGTGTTATCCAGAAGTGACATGTTAAAGGCTGCTGAGGAAGACCAGAGAAGAGCAGCAGAGACCCCTGAGAGTACAAGATGACAGATGCCAAAACTAGAGGAGACCCCAAGGGTGTGAACACAAATCACAAATGGTCAGCTACTGGTCACTAAGCAAATGCACTTTTGAGAGCAGGGTAGAACCAGTTTTAGGACATAACTTGAAAATGTACAGACTTGTGTAACAACCTATTGCAGTTGCCCAAGAGTCATAGCCTAGGCAGAGCTGTCTTCAGATTATCTATGACTGCAATGAAAACAACTGGCTGTGCAAGATGAATCCTTCAGAATAGAGCTATCTGTTAGGCTGTATTGATATGGAAGGATTACTTCTTAATTATTAAAGGGAAAATCATCCCTATCACTTTTGTTTGGTATAGTATTTTACTGCTTGTGTTTGGTCTGGTACCCACCCCTCCCCTTGAGGCTTCATTGTAATTTGAATGGAATAAAATACAAAAAAACTGTTTTAAAAATATTTTTTAACCTCCTCTCTCTAAATTTCAATGGTTGTCCCATTGGTTTCCTGATAATGAAGAGAGAACAGATGTGTCCAGTCTTCCTCTTTACTGTGCATTATCATGGCCACCCTTTCTTCTCTTGAAGCAACTTGAAGCTCACAACCAGACACAGAGGTGCCAGGACCATAAAGGACTGTTGAGCTGAACTGAAATCAGAAGAACCTTTAAAATTCAACCCATTTGTTCCAAGCTCTGGATCTTTTCCTGAACACACTCCACTTCTTAAACATCCTGTGGAGGCAGAGTGGCCAGTGCCATCCAGAACAACCTAGATCTGATTGGATCTGATCCCTCCACTGATTCCTTTAAGAGCGTGGCAATGCATCTTTATTGCTTGCTGTCTTATACAATGGGCTTCCTAACGTTTTATTCATTGTACTGACACCCTGAGCTCTCTGTAGAGATGTCTAGGTCCTTTCTGGGGTGCCAAAGTTGATTTTCAGCTTATTAAACTGTCTGATAAGGCAGAGTTTCGCCACCCAGTGTTTATTCCTTCACCTCACAGGAGGAGCAGCAAAGGCTGAGGCGGGAGGGAAGGCAAGAGCTGAACTCTGCCATCTTTCCAGTGAGAGGCAGGAAAGCCAAAGCTCAGGAAACAGAGCAATTTTGACCCAGTATTTCTTGCAGTTGCAGTGAGCAGGGTGGCTCAAGGCACCTACCTACCATGGAAGAGAAATAGCAACCCAGGAAGCAAATGTTATTAATAACCTAATAGCAAAAGGGCAGCTTCCAGAAAGCTCACTTGTATTCTCTCCAAGATTTCTTATGGATAAACGGCTTTTGAAAAGTCCTCAGGTGGTTGCTCATAAACAGAGCTCATGCTGAAAAGAAATATGGGCTCTTGCCAATTCTGTACTAATTAAGCCTGTTTGTGTTCTGCCCGAATGGATAACAGCACGTCTTCTCGGGAATCTAGCAAACCTGGGAAGGCACTGCAGGTATCTGAATTTTGTTTCAGCCCAGCTGTGCTAGTCTGGATGCTTAGGGTAAAAGCCTAGTAATGTTGCTATAACCTTCACCTGAAGGATGATCACTCCTGTGCCCCTGTTGAAATTTGGCAGAAGCGGGGTGTATTTTTCAAGGTGGGAATGCACCAGTGTGGTTTCAGTAAGGATGTTCCTTGACAACCCAAACCAGGCCTTGGAGATTCAAAAGCATTTGACAAAATGTTTATGCCCCTTTGGGGAATCTTCTGCTGGAGCCATCAAAATGCAGTGAGGCACCCTGTGGAAATCGATGGGAAAGCTCTTGACAGCCTTCCTTCCTGTGATTCCTAGCCCAAATGTCCTCCCTCAGGAGGCTGGGACTCTGTAAACAGACAACTGACTTGCAGCTTCAAAGCACATCTCTTTATACTTCTTATTATTTCTTTTTAAGAACAGTACAAACTGGAAAGAAAGGAGGTCTAATTTTGTGTTACTGCCATATAAATACAAATCCTTCAGTTGGTTTCTTGTAGTTGCACAAGCTGATCCACTACCTGGATAGCTCTGTAAAGATCAGCATAAAGGTAGAGATTTTGAAAGGAGGCTTCCAGATTTTTTTTGCCCAGATCTCCAAAATCTAAGGCACCTTTCTCTGTTTGAACCTCTCAGCCAGATCACATGGATAATCATTCAATTAACCCTTAACCACTAATAGGAAACCTGTTCAGCTTTGCTCTGTTTTTTAAACGAGGGTCCAAATGAAACAGCTGAGCATAAACAAATAGGGGAAAAAGGTCCCTGGGTTAAAAAAAAAAAAAAAAAACCCAAACCAAACAAACAAAAAAAACCACCAGGAAAAAGAAGGCAGGGGGGTGGAAGATATGAAAAAACTACTAACCCAAATCACCATTTCATACCAAAATGGCAATGTCAGAGTGAGTGGATAACTAACTAGTCCACCCATCCACACACTCTCCATTATTCCCTTCCTTCCTTCTGTCTTTCCCACAGAGCCCAAATGCTGCACAATATGTGGGCTTTCAGGCAAATGGCAAGGCTCTCAACCATGAGGAGTTAGTATGGAACATATGCATGGCAAATTACATTACCTGGTCTGGCAAAATCCTGGGTTTATGTTACAGCCTGACCTATACTTCAACATGAGTATTCACTTTGGCTTAGCAGGTTTTAGTGCTGGCCTCACATCTTTTCCAATAAGACAGTCTGCAATGACATAATTAACAGAGGATAAAACGCAGAGTCTTAATGTTGAAAGTCCAAAAGACATCCAGTCCGTGTGCTGCAAAATCAGACCTTCAGAAGTCCAGCTGGTGGTTCACGGGACAATTCCCCTCAACCTCCCCTGGCCAAAACCTTCCCAATGCCATAAGCCTAAGATATGTGGCCTAAAGCCTAAATTACGTTGCTCCTGTAAGCAATTTTCAATGAGGAACGCAAAAGGAAGATAGGGGTAGGAGACTTTATTGTCTTCAAAGCCCACCACCTGCATAGGCTTCTGCAGTTAGCCCAGAAGGTGTTGGCTTGGCATCACATAGCTGCTGAGAGCGGAGCTATACGTGGCCTCAGGAGGGACCAAAACTGCCAGTGGCACTCAGCATCCTGACTTACTCCAGTCACTGGGTAGGCTGCTTCTTGCCATGGGCAATAGTGCACAGCTGATGATCCAGCAGAGTACTCGAGCTGGGGTAGAACAAGGCATGCTTTCGGCAAATCCTCCTCTTCTCTGCAACCTTTATGTCCCACAGTCCCAGGCGAAACCTTGTGCACTGGTTTTCCAGTCTTGCAAAGTTTTTCCCAAGCCTTCTCTGCAAAACTGACTGAGGTCTAATGGAAAATGAGCACGTCTTAGTGTGGGCAGGTGGATCTGTCCCTGCACACAGTCATACCACCCTTATCACTATGGTATCCAAGCTGCAATCCTAAGCCTTTTAAAATTTTTGTACATCAGCCCAGAGCTTCAGATGCACATATTTAAAAATAAAACCAAATAAACAAGCCTACTGGAAGGGAACAAAATAAATTCAAAGTCTTCTGGCTTTCAGATTAGCCTGTGATTTCACAGTTTAATTATCCCATCTTAAGGTGCTACTGAATCTGCTCCAAAAAGCATTCCCAAAGAAATCCCCAGAGTTTAACATACAGGTTCAAATTAATGGCTAGTGCAAACTATTTGACTGGAGACAGCAAAGATAGAAATGAATTTGTGGACAACACATGATAAATAAGCTTTCAAAAACATTTAAAAAGTGGAGGTGAGCCTGCTCTAAGTGCAAAGAGACATGGCCAGTATGGTGTCATCTCATCAGATTTTACTTGTGCAATAGTCCATGAAGTCAATAAAATTATTTTAAACTAGTGATAGTACATATTGTAATACATGTTTTTGTGAAAAAGTACCCCAGGATGAAGATGATTGTTAGCATGCGTCTTGTGCTCACCCAACAATACTTCCAGCCTCCACTGTTGCAAAACCAGAAGCCTGGGAGCTGAAACAGAATAAAGATGAGAGACAAAATGTGCATTAAGGGCCCTTCAGGCTCATCTTATTTCTATGACTCGCAGATGCATGATTACTGCTTGGTTTCTCTGCCCAGGAGGCACACAGTTTCACTTTATGTATTACTATTTCGTGTATGGAAAACTCAGAATGGTATCTTGTACCCCTGGATTTAAATTCAATAAAAATATTCCTAAAATATACACTAGCTGGTTACAAACACAGAGCCAAATTCTTTCCATGAGTTCTCAGACAATGTCTGGTGCACATAATGAAGAGTCTAATACACGTTACATGATTTATTAGAATGGCATCAAATCATGTTTTGTTCCTCCCTTATAAATATTATAATACAGAGTTTTACAAAGCTGTCTTATGACACATTTTTGCAAAGGAAAAGTAACTCTGGTCTTGTGAATTAAAAAAACAAAAGAAAAATTTTACAGACAAAAGCCAGACACTGCATCATGAAGCCATGTCCTGGATAAATGGAGCCTCCATCAGCTCAAAAAGAAATTCCTATTGCATTAAAAAAATAAACAAAACTAAGCAATATTAGCTGCAGATGAATGCTGCACCCGTTTTGCCAAGCAGGTGAAGGTCACAAGTCCAGCCCAGCAGCAGCACTTAACTTTAATGGATGCTATTTGTCTCACGCAAGGGTGGTGTCATTCCACTGAAGAATGAAACCCAGGCTGGGAAAGTGGACTCTGCCTAAACCACTTCCATTTAAATGCACGTTGCACGGAAGCACAAGTCTGCTCAGCTGACTACCCTTAACTGCAGTATCTGTGATGTGCAGAGCTGGCATCCAGGATTGCCCCTAGAAGGCAGCTCAGGCAGTGGGATCATCTCCGCAAGGCGGCTGAAATCATTCTCCAACCCAATAAGAATGAAGTTTCCTTTCAGGTTTGTCCTGTTAGAGCGGTTTCTAAGCTACTCATGCAAACGTCCTTGATTACACTAAAATATCATGTGATATCGAATACTGTCACCTCTCTCCAGCTGCCTGAAATACACGTATCGTACTCTGAACTTTTAACACTTCTCTGCCTTTCCATTTTTGAACATCAGGGAGCCTCAAGGGGTCACTTAGCTGTGTCTAAAGTGAAGCTTGCTCATAAGTGTTTGTAGCTGTATGTTCATGCCTCCCACCACAACTCTTAAAAAGACTCACTATTCAGACATGCAAAAGAAAAAAAAATTAACATTACTTTTCGTCATGATCAAAGAGATTGCATGTGGAAACCTGCCATCCTGGGAGCTAAACACATAGAAAGGTTAGTTGTAAATATACTAAGGAGCCATATCAGGCCAAGTAAAAGACTGTCCGGCTTCCAGCAGAGCATTAGGATGAAGCCCTAAAAAAAGGCCTTTTCATCCAAGTTTTCATCAGAGAGAATTTTTTCTCTCTCAAGATTTTTTTTACTATTTAATTTTCCCCTCAATAAATTATTTTTGACATGTTCCTGGATTAAATTTTCATCCATCGAAAAAAAAAATCCAAACACCTGTGTCCTAACTTCTTTTCCTTCCTTTCTTGTGATTTCACCTCCTGAGTACACCCACCAGTATCATCACTTACGAAAAGCCAAACATATTTTGGGCAAATGTTTACTAATATTTTCTTCACAGTTTTTCATTAAAAATAAGTTTTCCAACTAACTCTATCCTTCATTTACATCCTTGCACACAGCTACAAGGAGAACCTCAACTGAAACAACACTAGTGACATTTCATTGTAGGGGAGAAATAAATAGAGGTCCCTTCTGCTTTCTGGCATACGCAAGCAAGCGTTGACCATAGCACTCTGCACAGGCACGGGAGCCAGCTGAACACATCTTGTGACAGGATCATGGTCTTAGATGTTAAAATATCAGTTCTGAAGGAAATAAGTTAAAGTTCTGGTAGCATCGCGCCCTGGCAACAGAATTTTGCGCAGCCAATGCAATGCAGTGAATGGGTTCTTTTGCACAGGAGGTCTTAGGTCCAACAGTTTCGTTACTGCAAGATATAAAGTGTTTTCAAAATAGCTTAGGTTCAACTGTACTCACTAATAAATTGGAGTTATCATATATTCACACTGCTTTCAGAGTTGCAGTATCCAGGCCATTCTTAACTAGCTACAGTTCACTGCTTTTCTAATTTATGTTAGCATAGATAGTCTTTCTCTGATTTTTTTTTGTTTATAGCTTGCACATTTCCTTTTGACTGTAGTGAAACTATGAAATGTTTGAGTACTGAGAAATCCCCACAATTCTAAAGCTCCCTGAGTCTGCTGTATTATTGTAGTTCCCAGGTGTCACAGATCATGTATGTTATTTTAACTTACAGCTCAGCTGTTGCTTCAGAAAAAAAAGTCCATTCCTAACTGTATTTTTAAAGCCAGACAAGAAGAAGTCAAGCTAGAATCCTCTAAACCAGAAAACCAAGAAATCACAGAAATAAGGAGTTTGATGCACCAGTGCACACTATTCATCTTTGAAAAGTTTAGGACTATGAAGAAATAAAAGTTCAAAATACAGAAGGAATAATGTATAGAAAATCCAACAAAGTATATCAAAGCAATGTGAATGAATAAAACATAACTTAAGGTGAGGAAAGGGGGAATGACTCATCTTTATACTATGAGAGAGTTTAAAACATGCATTCTTCTCAGGTCAACAGCAAAGAAAGATGCTGGGACCTCAAGCACCCAGCCCAAAGCTGCCTGCCCTTCCTTAGCAATTGCTCTCTATGGGCAGCAAAGGGAATCCCACCCAGCACGAGGGACTAACCTGCGCTGGGATCAGAGCAGTTAATGCCACAGGACCACACACATCTCTCCAGACAAAGACCTCAGATACCCATTGTTGCCTGTATTCACTTCATAGAATAAAATACTCCATGCTAATAATTTTTTTTTTCAAGGATCAATATGACATATGTATATATATAACACACAGACCCCAGCATGTATGTATAGATATGGGTATGTATATGTAGATATATGTATGTGTATGTATAGATATGAGCCGAAAAAAATCAAAAACTCATGTTTCTGTTTAGTGATCCTTTTTCGAGTGGGTTGTTTTGAGGGCTTTGTTTGGTACAATTTTGGGTATCGGAGCAACAAAACTACTTTTCTCCCAGGCTTTTCATCTCACAACAGCAGAGAAGAAAAGGCAAGTTCGCAGATTTCTTTGGAGTTGTTCCACAGCAGTAAAATGTTCTCCGTTCCCTAAAAAACCTAGTAATAGTTCATCTTTGGTGAAAATGAATTAACTATTGAATATAGTTAATTAACCGAATGAATCAATGACCATGCAAGATCCCTTATAAGAGGAATTCTGAAAAAATATCTCTTACTTGAAGATTTTTAAGCCATTTTTGCTTAGCCATGCAGAGTTAATGTGCTGCAGACCTGAAAAATATCACATCTAATTATACTCGCTGTGCCACGGAAGCAATGGGGAACTTGAGAATATGACTGACAGGCAGCTAGATAGTAGGCTAATGGACACACATAGTTCGTCAAAGGTCTAACAAGGGCTACACAATGTAACTCCGCTACCGCGAGATGAAAATAATCAGAGACAGCGTTTAAAGTTGCATCGCATCTAAAGAATGCCTAACGCTGCCAGCTGCAGGAGTCCGAGTTCATGCTCAGTGGATAAGTTAATTAACCAATTTAAAACATCATGATGGACGCATTAGGGAAGATAACCACTGAGAGGAGGCTGAGGAGACAGTGTGTAAGGGCCTGATCCAATGTTTATAAAGCAGAGACGCAGGCTGGATTCGGAATGTCCAGGCTCCTGCGCAGTGAGGCCCAGGGTGAGCTGCTTGGTCCCAGGCACACCGCTTTGCAGCTCTGACCCAGCACATCGTCCGGGTTAGAAATGTTCTGCTGAGCCCCTGAGCCTGAGCAAGGCACAGTGGGGCTGATCCCAGAACCAGGGGGACTGGAAATAGGCAGGAGCTGCCAGTGGTAGTCCTTGCATGAAGGAGATGCCTCAGAGCAAGGTGAGGTCCATGGGAGCCCGCAGACCTGGGGCAGCCAGAAGCATCCCGTGAAACAGGGAGCCCGCACGGTTTGCAGACACTGCAAGGTGTAATAAACAGCCTGTGTGTGTAACAACCATGCAGAAAATCCTTCAGCGCTATCTCCGGTATGTCTTGTGAACTTTTTATCTGTTGGAGGAAAATGCAATCAGCAGCCAAAATATTGTACAAGAAAAAATAATAAAAAGTAGATATGAGGTGGCAGAACAGCAGAAAAACTCTCTTCCAGGACTCCATGGTTTCTCAGCCCTAACAATCATCATCTGATCCACTTCAAACCCAATGAAAACTGAGACGCTGACTTGGCTGTAAGGAAAGAAATTAAAAGAGGTGACTGACTTGCAGTCACTTGGAAACAACAGCTTAAATGCCAACTGAAAGAAGACAGAATAGGTAATGCTGCAAGGATTACTTTCAATACAGAAAATAATAAAGAAGCAGACAAAACATTAATGTAGCTAACTTTTTAAGAAAGGAGAGTAAGAAGCTGCTAAAGGACAGTGGCAAAGGCTAGAATGTTTTGGGGAGTTAGAAATTAGCACATTTATAAACATGCCCTACTGCAAAAACCAGATATTGTGGATGTCATGGTTTTTTTGAACCACAGTCAGTCTTAAGCAGCATGTGTAAAGAAACTGCAGACATAAATATTCACACATGCACAGTGCCTGAATTTCTTTCTTATCAGGGAGTAACCCTGCCTTGAACTGCACACATTTAGCAGAGGCATATAATAACTGAACAGCACTGCAGATCAATCAAG
Organism: Mycteria americana; assembly: GCF_035582795.1. Classification (NCBI taxonomy): domain Eukaryota; kingdom Metazoa; phylum Chordata; class Aves; order Ciconiiformes; family Ciconiidae; genus Mycteria; species Mycteria americana. The sequence continues at coordinate 43,951,054 of NC_134366.1, read as the reverse complement.
GATACAGACAAATCTTTCTTCCCTGGTTCTGCAGTTTCAGAAAGAATTCAGAGTCTCCTGGGCTTACTTAATGAAAAGGCTTTCCAAACTGTTAAATATCTGAGACAGAATAAGCTGTAGGCTTAAATATGCTCCAGAAAAATAATTAACAGTTTCTTTAAAGCTGATTTTGTTTTCTCCTTCCCAGCTTTTGCATCAGACTTTCTGCAGATTTCAAGATTTCTGGTCAAAAGGACAAAATCCCTTGCCAGCTGGAAGATTAAATATATCTTTAAATATTCCATAACATTAAGCCTACTTTGGAAAAGCGGATATTCTTTCCAAAAAGCACACAACAATCTCTAACTTCATTCAAACAAGAACTCGGAATGGATTACAAAGAGAAAGTGACTATTTTCTAGAAGAAGCCAGGCATCATCTCTTCTGGAATAGACTAAATATGTTTGATTAAAATCAGCAGGGTGTGCAAGTTGTTTCTCACTTCTGAGTAAGAGTCTTAACATCCTGCCAATGGAGTGGAATGACAGACCAAAAGAGTCATGAAAACAAATCACGACTAGTGATGGAGGGAGAATTAAAACAATATCAAAATATTGAAATGCAAAAGAGGTATTTAATACTGGGAAGTGATTTATTCAAAGCTGTACTGAAACTGAAAACGTACTTACATGGAAACAAAGAATAAACACTGCAAGATCACAGTCACAGTCCATGTCTTCTCTATTAACCTATACTGCTAAGCAGCTTGAACTGCTTCATGCTGTTGGTTTTTCTGATATTGATATTACTCTGAAACAGGCAAAATATAGAAGAAAGGGCCTGAGAGCTTTTCCATGCCATTTTTATCCATCTAAAATTATTAAAAACCAAGAGATGTGTAAGGAAAGCTAGGGTCATTGTGTCATATCTGCCATCTCATGAGGAAAAGCCTCTCCAAAATGCAAGCACGAGAAGAAGCAAGCCCCTTCCAAACCATTAGTCTGTCCGTAGCTGCAATTTGATTTGTGTAAAGCAAGCCTGTCAGAGGCCAGGGAAGATATGAGACCTGAGAAAGTTAATGATGAGGTATAAATCCTCCACGGAGCCCGGTCTTAAGCCGTGTCCAAAATCAGTACTACTACTGGCAGGGAGCTGAGATCTCTCCCCCCACTGTTCAGCTTTTCCCCTACTGAGAGCAAAGGCTCTGCTCCAAACACAGCAAAACTCTGGCCCTTCCCCAACAAGTTTTTCTCAGCTTTTTTTCTCCTTATCAAAAGTTGGAACAAAATTAAGTGAGGAATAGTATTTATTTAGTTCATCTACTGCAAATTGCAATAAAAAGGAGCTCCTCTTCGTCAGCCTACTCAGTGGCACCTTTCTACGCCTCCATACTGGTTTTGGAACAGAAGCCAGTTATTAAACCCCATCTGTCCCACCAAAAGCAAAATAACAACAAAAATTATATTTTTTTAAAATGTGAATATGAATATACATGAATCTGTAAATGTTCCTACCACTGGGATGCAACTGCTACTCTGATGTTCACATTTAATAGTACATAAAAAGGATGGATGGGAATCAGTAAGATCAAAACTAGTTTAAAACAGAGGCAGAAGGAATTCAAGCAGAAGGAGTGCTTTCACCAGCTGCCAAATGTGGCCTGTATGAATCTGTTGTACGACCACATCAGCAGTATAGTGCTTGTATTCCCTTCCATACACTCTAGTTCAGCTGAAACAGTATGCTTAAATCTCTCCACATACAGCTAAAATATCAAACTTAAAACCTATATAAACCTGGCAATGATATTACCCTGTGGCTTAGCCTATGAATCAAGGACTAACAAAGTAGAGCTAGTCTTAGAGGATTTAAGATCCACATTATTTACTGAAAGAAATCTGATTTTACTTCTTCGCATGAATGTTATTAAAATCAATGAAACCAAATTACCACCAAAAAAAAAATCATGAAAAAATAGGAAAATGCTACCATAGTTTAATTATTAATAACTTAAATTAAGAATAAACCAATGCTGCTGTCAAATTTAAAATCAAATCAAGGGTCTAATCTCAGCAAAGAATCAAGAGTCAATTACAGAAAGAGTTAAATCAACAAAATTACTTCAAGAAATAATCTGTCTAAATTCTAGAAGGTAACAATCAATTTTACTGAAACCCCAGCTGAAGCCAGAGTGATTTAAAGTGCACTCAGCAGTGAAGCTGCGTTATCTATTATCTGAACTGCAATCTCGGGCCACTTAAGCTTCCTTCTGGGAAGGCCGCTCTTTGGTAAGTACAAGTTTACACTGTATGGTTCTGAGGCTTCTAGAAGTTCCAATATAGAGCCCAAACGCTAAGGTTTCTGAGGCTATGCTTTCAGAACTATTTTCATTTGGGAAACTTTTCTTTTTTATTCTTTTACCAATATGCGTTTTACAGGAGCTCACAAAGGCCCACATGCATGCAAATGCACTGACGGCCTAAAATTAAAGCTGGGCTGTCTCTCATCCTAATAAAATACAAGTGATAAACATGAAATTAAGCTGAAAAATTATGTTTAAGATAACCAGGGATTCATAAAGGCATGGGCTCTTGGAGTCTTCTGGCCTCTTGCGCAGTAAGCGCTGGGGCAGAGTGAGGGAGCAAAGCACTCGTGGTGGTGCACAAGCTGCGATCACCTGTTAGTATTTTGGCTTCTCCTCTCCAAGATGGCCCAGATGAAGATTTTAGCAAAAGAAGAGTGTTTGTTTTCCCACAAACTTCCCTTACTTCTAGGCTTTGCTTTTATACCCTTTGAATTTTGTTTGTTGAGCCTTGCAAAACTTCCCATTAAGGTCTTTAGACAAACAGGTCAGCTCACAGGCATGCACCATGGTCAAGTCCTGTTCACATTACACCATCAGCTCAGACATGGAAAAAAAATTTATCTGAGCATTTTTAAAATACATGTAATGTTACCAATCACAAAGACCGAAAGCTTACAGCTTTTAAAATTTTCTAAATTACCTTTGATATAATTCAAGAATGGCATAATTACATGAATAAATGTTTTCAAGTGACCCTCTCCTACTAATATATGGAAAATGTAATTTATTTTTTTTTAAAGACACCCTCAGCAACAAGTAATTGATCAACAAATCTCTAGCCCATGAAAAACACTAAAAGTAAACATGAAAACTTGTGACAGCTTAGCAGGAACATTCCCATTTTCGAACATGAGTTTTCATTTCGAACAGGACTGTAGGTCAAGAAACTTATCACCTGAAGTTTCATCTTGACAGATCAGTCCAAAATATTGTAAACTAAACCTCAGTAAGAATATGAAATCTTTTCTTTTCTGTAGAATCTTTCCATTGCCTTAGGAAAGATCAGAGGACAATTGTATCTGCTGTTGAATGACACAGGAAAGCACTGCCTTTGCTTCAGACAATTGTCTGTTTCAAAACAAAAACAAGCCAGTGATTTTAAGCAAATTGCAGATATGAAGTGTATAGACATGAGGATAACAGTAATAATATACCATTATGAAAGTGAGTTACATGCTCAGGTTTATTGTTTCTCATCTCATCAAAGTAATTTAAATGTAAATCAATAATGATAAGTGATCCCCAACTGCAATTAACAATGCATTGTATACGTCTTTTAGGCACCGCAATAAAGATGGTTCGGAGAATGGATTTTGAGAGTGGATGAGGTAGCAGCTCAAAGATCATTTAGGGATGGAAATCCACGTGGGAAGGGATTTCTGAAATACAACTACCACGGAAAACCGCAGGTAAGGGAAATGTACATCATCTTAAAGTCTTTGTGGAAGGAATTGTGACAGAAAGCTCTTCCTTTCAAAAGAAGAAAGCGCACTCTTTTTTTATTACTGAAAAACTCTTTGTAAATGCAGACCAGAAAGCAACGTATGCAGATTTATGATCTCCCGGTCGGGGTCAGGTTGTTTTAGGGACTGAGCCCGCCTCTCCTCCCAGGCCCCCAGTGCTGTTGGGGAAACGGGATGAGGGGAGCGAGGCACAGAGGGAGAACCTCCGGCCTGGGAGCTGGTGAGCCGGGAGAAGCTCCGAGACGTCGCAGTGTGGGGCAAGGCAGGAGGCTCTCCTCAGACACAGCGAGGCGAAAGCGCTGGACTGTGACTCGGCACCTTCACCCAGAGCTAACAGTTTTAAAGCAGTTTTAAAAGGTCAGTGCACTGGGGCTTGGCCAGGCCTTTACGTTTGACCACGATGAGCAGTTTAAATATGGCCAGTTTTCTTCAGGGCTTTGGATTCCCTTCAGAGCTCAGTTGGCTATTTCCTGGCACGTGGTACTCAGGCCATTAATTTCAAAGAGACAAATCGGGTTTCCCTCTTTTTTTAATTAAAAAACCATAATTGACTCTAGTCTTCTTTTAAGTAACAATTCAGCAATTAGAAGATTTCTGATCTAGGTGCAGTTCCAGCCCAGACCCATCCCTCTCCTTGGCCTGAACAGGGTTCATCCCGCTCTCCCAGACCCTCCACAAGTGCTCCGGGCACCAAAGCACGGGCCTTGAGAGAAGCAGCCCTCTCCCTCCTCCTTGTTCCCACCACTCCATTCTGCAGGGGGCGGGGAACAAACAAACAAACAAACAAACAAACAAAGGTTAACTGTGCCAGAGACAGAGGAAGAAGAAAATAATGATCCACAGGGTTGCTTTTACCACCACTGCCATTCGCAGGAAGGAGAAGCTGCTGTGTCTCTGTGGGAATGATGCATCAGGCATCCCGAGAACAGGCATCCAAGGCTCCCGAGAGGAGAAACCCTCCATTTCTCATCCCAGGCTGGCTATGGCTTCAGCCGCTCTGAGGTGCCAAGACCAAAATGATGCTGGGCAGGGGCAGGAGCAGAACTTTGGCATGAAGAAGTCCATAACATTTCACTGTGCAAGCTTTTTAGGGGGAGGCTGCAGGGTGAGTGTTCAGGGTGGATCTTAGTTCAGATTGAGCACAGATTGCAGAATCCTTCTGATGCTGGTGCAGGAAGAAATAAGAACCAGCTTTATACTCAAATGCAGCAAGACATCATTGTTTTATCCATAAAATGAGTAAATTTGAATCTGGGTTAGAGAGAAAATAATATTATATATTTATATTTACCACAATTGAATAAAGCCCCTAATATTACCCGTTCTAAGTCTGCAGTGAACACTGCTGAGAGCCTTTAAGAAAATCATATTATGCCATGGAGAGCAGTACAATGATCATATACTCAAGTTATTAGAATATGACCACTGGCTATACATAATGCCATAAATTAACTTTTCTGTGTATATCCAATAGGCTTATTGTTAAGAACCTGACATTTCCATTCCCGATGATGTAAACTAGTATGTCATTCTCTCCTGTCAGCTAACGGAGGTTTTTTTCCTGCATCATTCTAACATTATAGCATCTTAGATTTATGGAAAGGAGGGCGTAGAAGGTGAAAGAAAAGGGCAGTGACTCCACTCAAAATGAATCTCAGCTAACATATTCCCCCAGCACTACTAAACTGAAATAAATTGGTTTACCTAAAACAAGCAGACGTTGGTGACATTTTAGGCCAGGGAATTAGATTTCGAAGTAGCCATGAGAGTATTTATTAAATTCATGAAATGTTAATCTCTTAATAGTAATATATAACCTAATTTCTTTTGTATGAATTAGCCATGAATCACAATGGTAATAGAACCACTAAATCAGACAGAGACTATGTTCTGTACCACTGGGTGATTTCTTTATTATTTTTCTTGCTCTGAAGAAGTAGCTTAAAGATGCAAATGAGACAACAGTCAAGTACTAGAAATCTTCCCTGTGCACTACTGGTGAAGGAGCTCAAATAAGCCTTGCTTTAGGTGCCACAGCCACAAGAAAGGACAAAACTCAGACACGGAGAAATTCCCTTTGAAACAAGGTTACTTTAATTTCAGATTGGCATAATTTTTAAGTGTTTCCAGACTGTTTATGAATGTTTACTCAAGATGATATTGAAGTACCTTATTAAGCAAACTCATGTTCCAATTTTATCCCTGTGATGCATTCATAGACAAGGTAGTGAGATGTTATAGAAAGTAAATACATAATACAGAAGTCTGAAAAAAGTCAATGTTTCTAAACGTACCTTAAAAGAGACATAATATGGTAAGAGGATAAGGTCTTGAGTGTTCTGCTGAAATTAATAGGCACTGTGTAGCTAAAGCCCCATGGATCCCTTTGCAAATATGCCTATTACATTTTTTACAGTAGCCTACAAGAACAAGAATTAGTCACCAAGTCTTCAAATTAACTGGACCCAGAGAAGAAACTCTATTGTTTAATGTAACAGGCCATCAAAGCCAGCAATAATGGGCATGCCAAATTGTCTTTCCACTACTGAGAAAAGCTCTGTCCCCGATTAGCACGTAACCCAGGCTGAGAGGTTGAACCTGAAGTGTGCCCTGGGAGCATCCCTCAAGCTGAGGGGACCACGCTGCTCCTGTGGCAGGGACAGGTTGGACAACGGTGGCCCCACAGGCTTATTGCTAAAAGGAGCTTTGTGAGTATGGCCAGAATAAAGACCGCAAAGGAATGAAAGAGAAACAGTTGCCTTTCTTGTGAGCCAGCTCCAAACACTCCCTGCAGGATCCTGAAGAGCCCAAGAATCTCCTCAGAGAGGATTCAGTGCTCAGCTTTGCATTTATAAAACAAGGCTTTTTACTTGTATTAATACACCTGGTGCCCAAACTTCCTTCAGGAGTTTGGACAGTTGTCATATTTTCAAATCAGATATTACATCTACCCCACATCAATTTTTCCTGGACATATCCAGTAGAGCATTCAGAAATACCCTTAGCCTTAAGCACAGCTGTAAAGTGCAGTTGCTAAAACATGCATTTCCACGTAAGCCTTCTGCAAACGTTAGTAAGCACAGGCTATTTTTGAAAGCTAGATTGTTAAGAAAATTACAGTTAAGGAAAATGAAGAAGATAGCATTTATTTTTATGTTTACCTAACATACCTTTTTTTGCACAGAAACACAAAATCATGATATTTTAACAAACAGCATTTAAGGACATTTTCAATTCTTTGAGCTATTGACAAAAATGTTGACTGCTGCATCCATCTAATGCATCTTTCAGATAATATAGTTCTTCAGGCAGTGTTTCAAAAAATTGCTTGCTCTGTTATCAGATTCAATTAGCCCCTTCAGGGAAGTAATCGATACCTCACCTGATTTAAGAAAGTTGCTATGCAATGCTTTTATATAATGACAGCACTCCATTTAGCTTTGGAAATCCAGCACTGTCTCTTTTGGTGCCATGCACCAGCTCTTGAATTACATGTCCCTGAGAAAAGGCAAGGAAGGAAGTAGGCAGGGAGGGAGGAAGAAGGGAAGGAAGAAGAGGGGAAGGGAGGAGTACAAGCTGTACCTGACAGGGCTACGTCTGAGTGGCCCTCTAAAAATCCACTGAACATTTCTGATGGAGGCAGCGGTTCTTGCCCCGCTTGCTTCTAAGGGTACGTCTATAGGCAGCAGGCACTCACTTTCTCTGCCAATACTCAAAGTGACCACAGGCAAGTCCAGTCGGGAAGCCATGTAACCTCTTGCATGATTTGAGCACAAACGAACAAATTAGGTTGAATAATCGCTACAGTTGGGTATTGAAAAGCAGAAGCACCCAAAATTATTAGATGTTGAAGATTTTGGCTCTAGTCCGGAACCAGGATATGGATCCTATTACTTGTTAAAATGGTGTCCCATACTAAAGAGCACTTGTTTGACTAGTTAATTTTGGAACTATCACCTTGATTTGAGGTCTAAAAAGAGCAGCAATGGCCACAATCAAGTGGTTTGCTACTCAAAGAGGGCACACTAGTGTAAATAATACTTCTCTGTAACTTTAGTAGACAGAATGCCATTGTTCTGCAACATTGCATAAATGCTAATCCCCTAAATGGACAGGCAGTAATGCTAAAGCAATCTGTGTACCGAAATACAATATATTGTCTGATTTAATCCGTATGAAGGAAAGGTGACTGCATTTGAGTAGGCTAAGGCTGACAGGTTTTTTTTACAGAAGTTATATAGCAAATGAAGTCTTGAAATCATTAAAATGCAAAATAGCGTTAGTATCCAATATTCCATGGCTTTGAAGGATTTTTGAAAAACAGAAGTCAAAGAGATGCCCTTTACTCCACTGTAATTATGGTGGTCATTTGCATAAAGAAAGTAATCCAGCCAAAAGTTCTGAATAGCAATACAAGGAAAGCTGAAAAGCAAAAATAAGTGACTGGTGCAGTGCGGTTTTTCAAAACATTTTCAGGATTTTTCTTCATTCAGAAATTCATTTGAGAATCCATACAAAATTAAACTACTATATTTAACAGTCTTTGGGTTAAAACCCTGATTATGATATTCAGTAATATGTCAGGTGTAATGATATTAAAGACAACTGAAATGTGAGAAATAGATGCATCACCACTAGCCTGTGTATTATGATAATTGTACAGGGAACATACAACAGAATGGTCAGTTCAGCACAGTCTCTGACTGGAAAGCCCAAACGGTCTTTACAGTGCCAGAGCTTGGCAGGGGGGGCACTATCAGATAGAAATTGAGAGGTAGTAACTTCTTAAGCCATGCAAGCTCAGTCACAAGAGCACACTGGATTATGCTCTGAAGTCTAAAACATTTAAGCATCTAAGGTACTACGTCGATTGGTGAGGACTGCTTCAAAATCATTATAAAAAAAGGAGAGACTGATATAACACTAACAAAAGTAACTTAATAAAGGATCAAGGTGGTGAGAGGGAAGGACATGTTATGGAAAAGAACTGTGAGAAAAATCAGAGAAGCAGCTGAGTTTGCCTACAGGGGTGTCGGGGCAGAGCACGCCTATAGGGAGCTTCAAGAAGGAAGGATACCACCCCATGGAAGAGCTATAGGAATAAGAGCACTCTTCAAGGAAATATGCTACTATTACTGCCTAATGATAGTTGGGCTACATGAATAAGTGCTCGTTTTTACACAAAGTTCTTAAAAAGACAGATAATCCATATACAAAATTATTTGCTTGCATTTTCTAGACGGAGCTCATCGGAGCAGAGTAGTGCAGAAATATATTCATCAATATTCCACCCACCAGTATATCCATCTCAACAACAATAACCTCCCTTCTTCAGGACATACATCTCTACCCACTCTGTGAATGGCCAGCATTTTCCTATAGCCCATAAGTATCAACACACATATCACGTTACAGCTGTGCACATTTCAGACTGACAGTTAAATATTTGTTAAAAAGGCAAGTATCTCAGTGATAGGCGTAGGTGAATAATAATGCCTATTCTGAGTGCTGGAGATACTGGATTGTGGAAGGCAAATGCTAACATATGAATAAAGGAGAAGCTAAAGAACTACATCAGTTATTTTTATTTCCTAAGGCTTGTCTTGGTGACATATGTAGTATAGCAACCTTGAGTCAAAGCTAAAGCTTTATCTGTCTAAGACTTGAAATAACGATCATTTGTGTTAGTTTCTTTCTGCAGAACAACACAACTATTTTAAAACCAGGAGCAAATGTAAGTGTGAGTAAAAAAAAAAAACAACCACTTATTCATGTCTAAATATTCTTGATAACATATCAAGATTCTCCACAGTCTTCTTTCCTTATCGTCAGCTTCAAACGCCAGACCTCCCATTGATCTGCTATAGGAAACTACTGATTGTCTTCTATTAAATGACCTACTGCCCTTTCTTCTATAATTATTTTCTCACTGTTATTTCCAAAATAACCCCAAATAGCCCTGATGTTTCCAAAATTCCTTGGGATTATATATTTCTGACAACAGTTTTTTGTCCTTCAATAATGCCCCTAGCATAACCATTTATCTTCTAATATGATGACCCACCACCATTCTCCAATAACTAGTCTCTTCAGAAATTTCTGTCTTTGCACCTGGTGATCACCAGCATATATAATTCTGCACTTATTTATTTCTGATAACAGAGTCAGCTTTTCTCAAGTAAAATTCCTAAAAAAAGCATTAGTCTCTTTTCTGACCAGGAGATCTACAAGAATCTTCACCAAATGCACCTCTCGAAAGTTTCAGTTCCTATCCTTATCAGTAGTATTAGTTCCCATCATTCAAAACCATAACTTGCCTCAAAAAAATAAAGCTTCCTAAAAGTGCAGTCTGAATACATATCAAATTGTCGCTGTTTTACCAAACTTTTCTAACGGTGACCATGATTGGGTCACCCACTCCATGTCTTTTTCCAATGTCTTTGGAAGAAACTTCTTAGATAAGGTTTATACAAGCCCAGATAAACTCATCTCCTGTTTTTGAGGTTGATATTTAACTAAGATCTTAATGTACATCCTATTCTTTATGCAGAACTCCTTATCAATTTGGACGATGTTTAAATTCCTCACATGCTTTAAATGACCATATGTCATGTTTAACCCCAGCCAACAACTAAGCCCCACACAGCTGCTCGCTCACTCACCCCCAGTGGGATGAGGGAGAGAATCAGAAGGGTAAAAGTGAGAAAACTCGTGGGTTGAGATAAAGACAGTTTAATAGGTAAAGCAAAAGCCATGCACGCAAGCAAAGCAAAGCAAGGAATTCAGACACTACTTCCCATCAGCAGGCAGGTGTCCAGCCATCTCCAGGAAAGCAGGGCTTTATCATGCATAATGGTTACTTGGGAAGACAAATGCCATCACTCCAAACGTCCCCCCCTTCCTTCTTCTTCCCCCAGCTTTATGTGCTGAGCACGATGTCATATGGTGTGGGACATCCCTTTGGTCATTGGGGTCAGCTGTCCCAGCCGTGTCCCCTCCCAAGCTCTTGTGCACCCCCAGCCTACTCGCTGGTGGGGTGGGGTGAGGAGCAGAAAAGGCCTTGACTCTGTGTAAGCACTGCTCAGTAGTAACGAAAACATCCCTGTGTTATCAGCACTGTTTTCAGCACAAATCCAAAACATAGCCCCATACTAGCTACTATGAAGAAAATTAACTCTATCCCAGCCAAAACCAGCACATTCTCCACCCCTTGTTCCATAGCACTTACATGACGCTCAGGTCTCACACTATCCAATACATTCTCATTACCCACCACCTCCCTTCCCATCCTTTGATACAATACACAGATATCATTCTCTTAGTCTATGCACCACCCCTGTGAAATGTCTGTAAAATGTCCATAAATGTCCACAAATGTCCACAAAATGTCCACTGAGTTCATTTAGTCCATGACTTTGGGCTGTTACGGTGGTCAGGACAGGAGAGGTGGTGTGTTGCATGGAGTCACTGGGCACCAAAGCCAGCTCATGTCGGGTCACTGCTGCACTTGCACTGCTTCTTGTAAGGTTTGTCCTCCACTGGTTCAGGTAGTTCCTGCTATAGTAATTCCTATAACATGCAACTCAAATCATGGGTTACAACAATTTAAAGGTATATCCATTACAATCTCCATCCCTTGTCCCTTTGGGACAGGTTATAGTGTTTAACATTGCAATGAACTCCTCCCCTTGCCCCTGCTCTGGCTTGGGCTTACCCACAGACTGCAGTCCCTTCAGGTTATACCTGCTGCAAGTGGAGCTTTATTATGAGCCACAGTCTCTCCAGTGGTATACCTGCTGCAGTGTAGGCTTATCCACAGCCACAGTCACTTTGAGGTGCACCTGTTCCAGCATGGCCTTCTCCATGGGCCACAATGCCTTCAGAGATATACCTGCTCCAGTGTGGCCTTACTCACAGCCACAGTCCCTTCAGAAATAAACCTGGTCCAACGTGGCCTTACCCATGGCTGCAGTCCCTCCAGGGCAGTACCTGCTCTGTCGTGGGTTTATCCATGGTCACATGCTTTGAGGTGCTCCAGCATGACCTCATGTACAGCCACTGATGCTTCAAGGTGTACCTGTTCCAGCACGGACTTATCCACAGCCACAGATGCTTTGAGGTGTACCTTCTCCAGCATGGACTTATCCTTGGGCCAGAATCCCTTCAGAGGTATACCTGTTGCGGCACAGACATAACCATGGCCACACATGCTTTGAGATGTACCTGCTTTGGCATGGACTTATCCACAGCCACAGACGCTTTGGGGTGTCCTGCTCCCGTGTGGACTCATCCACAGGTGACAGTCCCTTCAACTCGAGTTCACACTGGAGTTCCAGCCTGTCCAGTACAGCAGCACAGAAACAGCAGCGATGCCCTGGCCATCTGCCAGCCCAGGTGCATCGCCATTGCTGTTATCAAAGTGTTCCCAGGCACAGCAGAGTAAGATGGTCAGCAGTACAGCAAGCAGCGAAAGCAAAAAGTGGCCACTAATGAGCACTAGACTGTAATATACAGTAAGGCAAGCAAGCCCCATGGCAAGCACAGGATCCTGCCAATTAATAGCTAAACAGCAATAACAGCTATAACAGAATAAAGTATTCTTTGCATGGAATGGGCAATCATAGCCATTGTGTCATGATGTTAATGCGCTCATCCCAAGAACTTCCATGCTATCAAACCTTCCAGGACACTAATTGTATGGTGCTATAAAGAACCAGTGCAAAGGAAAAAGAAAATATATTTTAAAATATATTAAGAAATCATTTCTGACTTGTCTTCTCCAGAGGCATAAATTCCCATTGAACCTGATCCTAATATATCCCTCAGTGACTGTATCCCAAATACATATTTCTGTATTGTACACATGAGCACCTCCAAGTAACAAAAATATTGGGGCCATAATGGATCCGTTTTTGCTTTATCAGAGTAGCCTGTCCTGCCAGATTCTTCTACACAGCTGGATTCATAGGAATTCAGTTCAATAGGTCTTCCATTGGATTTTGCTCTGTATTCAATAATGTTATAGGCACAGGAAATGTGCAATCATGATGTTCAGGCTCTAGACATTGTTCATATTGTAAGCACTACCTTAGACAAAAAAGCCATTGGTAGAATTCTGTTTATGCAAAATCTGGCAGTTGGGATAATATTTTGATAATCCCACCACTAAGCTGTTACACATAAAACACTGACATAAATTAGAGTGTTTTGTTCCACCCATCCTATAGGTTTAAACAGTTTCATGACAGAGAGGAACAGAATTTAAAAGGGTAAGGGAAAAGGCACCACTTTCTCCCATCACTTTCTCCACACTTCCCCATTTAAACATGTCCTTGAAAAGTTTGGAATAAGTCAAAATCCAGTTGTCCTCAAAGACTGGATGTGATATATTCCTTTTCTGTCACCCGCATCACCAAACTTACTACGTATCCATTTAGGCTCCTTTTGTAAAAGAATGAAACTGGTAATGAAGGAGGGAAAATGTCTTTCCAAAGAAAACAGGAGAAATTTTCCCCTTTTTTTAAAGAAGAAAACAGCAACATCCTTCAAGATAGACGACCCTTAAGCAAGGTACCGCCTAATTCTCCACCCTTGGTGTCTTAAATACTCCAAAGAAAGTAGTATTGGCCACTTGACAGACTACCTATCTTCTCTTGAACAGCAATTCCTTATATTATTTCTTTGTATTTTATTTAACAGCTACAATCCAACATAACGCCTATGTTTCTTATTCTAAAAAAATCTGTATTGTGATTTGGCAGGAGAGATTTTGGAATACTATGCCTTCAAATGTATATAAAATTATATGAAATGAAGCCAGCAGAATTAATGCATATTTAATGCATGATTATCAGTTCACATAAAATGGGTATATAGTAGATCATGAAAAAGAAAAATAGTTACATATGAAAAAGAGCTCCATCTCTTTACATAAGAAGATAACAATGCTTATCGTTTCGGTCGATTTCCCGTGATAATTACCGAAGTCTTCCAGGCATGCAAACGAGTGACAACGCAAATCAGTTGTGACAATACAAATCAGCTGTGATTATGCCAGTTGAAAACATGGATATCTGGAATGAATTTTGGTGGTGAAAATGATCAATTTTTCTCCAAAAATTTTATGTAATTACATACAGACTCTGTCCAGACCTGTTGAAAAAGTGTAAAATGAATGTCTTGGCTTCCCATCTTTAAATATACAGCACTTTTTGAAAGATTATTGGTCTTGCCCTTTACTTTCTGGTCCATTTTAACCATGACTAATTTTACCTGCCCATTTTACAAACTCTAAACCTCACTACATCTTCCAGCAGCAGGGACACGTTACACTGCATCCTGGAGGAGGTAGGGACATTATGTCCCTCTGACCTCACTCAGAGCATCTTCTGTCCACAAAGGAGAAATGATGTGGATTATTGCATGAAGAGGAATGCAGGAGGTGGCAAGCAGCTTCACCATTCCATATCAAAAGTTTAAGTTCAGAGAAAAGGTAGGTGCAAGACTGATTCCTTTTGATGTCCTCAGTGATGGAATCAGCAGCCAGGTTTATACAACCTTACGATACAAAGCTTTGTAGCCCTTGATAAGGATTCCTGTCATTATAAAACAGATACAGGGAAAAAGATTAATCTTTGTCTGAATTTCAAGACTGCTGGGCCATCAGCAATATAGGCTTTCTAGGGATGCTATGAAGATAAATGTTTTCACACATGCAGGCACATACAATAGCATTTTTAAAGAACCATGATACTCACAACAGATTAATTTCCAGTGTACATTTCTGAAGAAAATCTCTGACTTAGCAGACATAAAATGAGTTCTTATGTATCATTAATAAGACTTGATACATTTCCTGACAGTCACAGGTTGTACCGGTTAATAAATAAATCTTTTTGATTTTTAGAAAGAATCTTTGCAATCTCATCAAGTAAGATTAGAGATATTAATGATATTTGAATTGCAATGCAGGCATCTTTTTATCATGCACTTCTTCAGACCTCTTTGCAATTCACAGGATCTCAAATAATGATAGTTCATAATGTTAAAGAACACTTTAAAGAGAAAATTCTAAGCATCAGAGGGTGTGGAAACATCACACAAGATATTTTGATCAAGATCAGTGTAATCCATAAGCCATAGCTACAGATATTTGGGGGACAATTTAAAATCACACATGCAAAATTGAAACCAGAAATGAATGATTGCAAGAAAAGTTCTCGGGGTTATTTCAGTAACCTCTCTTTCCCTCAAACACAGTCTGACACATTCCAAACTCATATCTTGGAAGCAAGAAAATACTTTCTTCATTTCGGAATTGCAAGATATATAACTTAAAGCTAACAGCTGTATGCACCAAATACAAAACAGATAGAGAACATTTCCTGCTGTAAGAGGAAGGTCTCCCACATAACTTTGTCTTTTGCTTAGAATGACAAGCAGAATAGCATATTGAATGTCATTTTCAAGTATATACTCTACGATCTGTCCCAAAGGTAGAATCCTGACCCCAGTGACAGTTCTCACAGGAGCTTTTTACTGTAACCCAGTGCAACAATAATTTCATTTTGGGAACACACATGCAGTCAGTGTTAAAACTCCTCTTTATTATGGTCATGAGTTCAGCTTTTTTCTTTTTTTTTACATCAAGTGGGAATTCTGAACAAACGGTACTATGAGCACCATTTTAGCTTGCATTGTGTGCACTGGAAAACTCATTTTTTATGTTACAAAGAATTCTTAGTGAACAATCATTGCCACTGCAGGCACTGTCTGGCATAACATTTGCTCAGTATTTCCTATTACAAGACGCTTTTTTCAGTTGCTTATGGCTTCCACCACTCAGAATAAAGTTCTCCACAGTAAGTACCTTCCTCAACATGAATGTTTTCAAAAAATTTTGGACCAGATGTAAAACTTCTTGGAGGAAGATGCTACTGGTTTTCAGCTTAAAAAAAAATCAGTACTCTCTTCCAGCTTGAAGCAGGGGCTCAAAGTGAGTCCAGTCTCAATGAGAAGCTTATTGGATGTTGGAAAAGACTGCCCATGGTGGGAAGGAATACAGTTTAATCCCCTTATTACCTGTATCCATTAACATAAGTGATTATTTAAGTGGTTTTAACTCTCCTACATTAGCCAGAATGATCCCTAAAGCTAACAGCATCTTCTTGCTGAAGGAACTGCTTTCTAAGTGCCATGCTCCTCTTCCAGCATCTGCTTCAAGAATGTGTCTGAGAGCGCTCTGGAAAAAGCCAGAACATTAAGTCCCTGCAAAGTGGGTAACTTTTGAGAATATAGAATTCGCAAATCTTATAGATAGGGGAGAAGGTCCAGTTGTAGCTGCAATTTTATTCTTTCTGAGCAAGAACCATATACACATGGGAATCATTCCCATCTAACTTAATTTGACCCTCACAGGCTGACCAAAGTTGCAGCACAGGAAATCCTCCTAAATTAGCAAGGCAATTGCGGGGTGGCAGCTGAGTCATTCCCTTCACTTACGTGCTTCAAGACTTCTCCATAAGAGCTAGGAAAGTTCAGCATCATGTGTGCTCCTAACTTTGTTATCAGTACTTAACTCTTTTGCTTACTAGAATAATACCTTTTACCCTGAATTTTGCTGATTAATGACAGAAAACCTGGATAAAACCAAGAAATAAGAGGTACTATTACTCAGCTTTTCAGGGGCACCTGCAACCTGGGCTGTGTGAGTTAGGATATTTCTCCCACCAAACTGCAAGGATCTGTTTCAGGGCTACTATCAGTAAGTAGCAGTTTCGAAGAAGTCTTCCCTGCCAAGCGGAGACCGTCTGAAAGGGAGTGGGAAACTAAGATATGACTCTACATGATCACCAAATTGTCATGGCTGGCTTTTTCTTACTTAGTTTGATTAAAAAAAAAAAAAAAAAAAAAAAAACAAAAAACCAAAAAAACCCCTAGAAAGTTATATAAGGTACATTATTGAAGTTGCAAGCAGATATTCAAAATCCAAGGAAATGCCAAAATAAAGGTTGCCTATAAAATGGGGGTAATAGTATCTCCTTGTCTCCCAAGGTGGCTATAAGAATAACTCATGTTTATGAAGCACCCAGATAAAATACTGACAATTGCTGTAGAAAAGGTCAGAGGAAATGAATAATTCTGTCTTCAGAGCTGGGTTTGAATAGGATGTTACAAAACATGGCAATAAAGACTAGCACTGCATACTGAACACTGAGGCAGGAAAACATTATTGAATAGCTGCCCATTAAAGGCAGGATATATCTCACCTAAATTTAGCTGTGTAAAAGGCCCACTCTAATGTAGCCATGTAGACTCTGTTCTCACTGAAGAGATGCAGACACCTCCAGGGGCGATTCATCCCATCCCAAGATAGTCTTCTGAGATGAGCAGGAAGAATAACCATCCGTAGCTCCTTCTATTTCTCCTTTGACTTTAGAGGATAATTAGACATCTGGCTTAAGCTACATGCCTAATTGGTAGGCAGCTAAATTGAGGTGAAATGAATCTGTCCTAAATGAGCACCGTCTATCCTGTGTCCTGAAGGATAGAAAAAGACAGTATATGCCCTTGTAATTTAAAATTATTTTATGATTTATGTGCAAAGGGCACGTCTAAAGCATGATTTCTGGAGATTTTCCAGATTTTCAAGACTGACTTTGCAGACTCTACTGTGGGTCTTCTGATATAGTGTGCAAGTGCATATAATTTGCATGCTAATTAATTGGAAATATAAAAACAACCCAGTGTTTAAAACTATATAAATCCTGCAGTCAAGGCAAGACCCTGTGAATTACCTTCTAAAAGCCCATAAGGATTTCAGCTCAGCAGTCTAAATTAATGATGGAAGATGTGAAAAACAACACATTACCAAAAATCATGCTCATCATCTTCGGTTTATTTGCAAAGAAGCTCTCTAACAAAAATAAAATTAGAAGGAAGGCTCCAAAACGTACTTTGAAATATTGCTTCTATGCCTTTTGTGTTTCACCAACTACGATTCCCTCACACTTTCTATATGACAGAAGAGAATCTTACTTCATGCATATTTCATTTTCCTTCCACCTTCTTCCATGTTACACTAAAAGATGTTCATGTTCTAGTGGCCAAATTCTATCATGGTAAATATTGCACATTCACAGAAGCAAAACCCAGTACCTGATAGATCCTCACCATAGGCTCTGCTATAAGGAAACAGAAGTAATTCTTGCTTTTGCCCAAAGGGACATTCATTTGATTAATGCAAACTAGAACAGCCTCTGTAGGATGGGATGAGAATATTTCCTCACAGTACTTTAGAATCGAGTTATAAAACGGGAGAGGGAAGATTCAAGTTCATGAAAGGTTCTGCTATGAATAGGCATCTCTAACCACTGGGAGAAAGAGGAAAGCAGAATTACTCCTTCTCTTTAGCTTTCTGAATGTCTGTGTTTTCCTTAAGAAAGGAGATGTTAGTGTCCTACACTAAAATACGTTTCTTCTCAGGCAAATAGGATGATTCATCCACCCTCAGATATTTCAGTTTGCCAAAGAAAACTAAAAAAAGTCATTCCATATAGTATCCAAACAAAAGTAGATTTTGAGTTAGCAGTTTGGCTGGGAAAATGATACTCCAGGTAGGGTTATGCTATACAATGTCTGCTCTTAACTACAAAGAAATAATTGAGGCGAATCTCTAGAAAAGGAGATGTCTCTATCACACGTCTGAGAAAGCACAGGTCAAAGTCTCAGCTTTGTAATACAGCGAAATAAATCCGTTTCAGCAGCACCTGAAGCACACTGACTCGGCGTAAGCGGTGTGGCTCCAGGGAGCAGACTCATGCACAGCTGCCAGCATTTCACACACAACTGCTGCTTTACTTGGTAGCCTACCCATGCATCAGAAGCAAACGGGGATACTGCAGGAGAAAAGGAGCTTGTCTGAAACGCCCCATTTCTGTGTCCATCATTGCTGGTGTTTCTCCTGCATCTGAAGTCTCAGCCTTAGCCTTCAATCCGAGGTGCTGCTCGGTTTAGATTAGGTTTAGACTGGGTTTACCCATCAGTGCCAAGGGTGGCTGGAGGAGAGGAGAGGGTGGTTAACCACACTGCCATCACCCTTGACCTGGAGCTTGGAGCGTGACTGCAAAGTCATCCTACTGCCCTCGATTTCTTCAAAACAAACCCCTTTAAACAGCCAAACAGTGGAGTTACCAGCTGCCACCACTAAGCAGATACCAAAGTTTTCTTTTTGGGAACAGCGGGGAAGGAAGTTTCTCAGATCCTCCCTTTCAGCAGACCTCTACGCTTTCCTCTGGGGAAAAGAGGGCAGGAGCTTCCCAAACTCATTTGCTTTCTCCCCTTCCCAAGGGATGGAAAGTAGAAGAAACGCCGAAAGCAAGTGGAGTTTCCCATTCCTGGGAGGAAGCGTCAGTATACGCTAAGTGAGGCTGCTTTTAGGAAAACCCTCCTGGTGCTCATTTCCTGAGGAGCTGCTCACACTTTATCTGAGGTAGGGCTCCTACACAAATCCACATTTCCCTCCGTACTGCGCTGACTTAGTGTCATCCCACTTGTCCAGCCCTTCAAAGAAGATCTAGGAGGCTAAGCAAAGCATAATCAGGCCTGGGCACAGAGTTTACCAGCCAGAAAACAGTTCAAACCCAGGCTCTGATCCAGGTTTAACACCCAGGGAAAGCTGACCTTGAGACAGGAAATGCTGCAGACAAAAATAAGTAAGGTTAATAATATTAAAGAATAAAGAATGCAATAATAGAGAATAAAATTCCAGTTATCCAATCTCAATTAATTCTTCGCACTGAACACACCACTTGAGGGCTTCTGTGATATTGAAAAGCAATGGGTTGTGACATTTAGTCACCAGTTACCCAGAGAACAAGCAGATGCTTAAAAGCCTGGGATTCTGGCACTCTGAGATGTTTGAGTTCCTACATAATCTGCAAATTTGTTTGTTTGGAGCACCTCTAACTGGAAATTGCCAAACTTGTGAAAACAGTTGTGTCTACCTCAAGTGAAACGAGCATTAAAATGCAGTCAGACCCCCACCGTCTGAAAACCAGATCCTTAATCTCCAACTCCAGTGGTTCGCAAGACATCGCGACATTCCTATTGGAAATAAAACTGAACAGCACAGTGTGAAGTTGATAAAGCTGATGTGATGTACAAGTCTGATATTTCACAGCTTTCCAAAAATAGAAACAAATTGACAGAGGCAGTACATTTTCCAATCACTGCTCATGAGCCAAAAATTTTCAGTCGCTGGTTATTTAAGATTCACACAGACATGCACTATATTTCTAGGATATACTCCAGAGATTAACTAACCTTTCCCTGAAAACAAAACTGATGCACATGCACAGCAAAATTTAGCCATCAGATACCAACTGATGGATTTAATTCCATGTTAATAAGACCACTGTCAAATATACTTCAGACCTATCTGCTGAACTTCCACACATTAGAAATAAGGCTGTTCAAGGCTAGTAGTTCATCTTTACAGGAGCATGAGGAGCAGCCAGTTCCCCTTGCAACACCTTTCAAGATTTCGAGACGTATTTCTGTTCTGCCCGAGTCAAAACCAAAACTCTGAAATCACTTTTTAAAGGATCTCCATAAATATGTTTTCAGACTGAACCTCAAGATCCATACCAAACTTGTCTGGATTAGGATGAGGAACATTTGTGAGCACACTGCAAGTGAGGGTCATAGTCTGAGGTGTGGGAGATCCAGTCAGGTTTCTGCACTGCTCGATTCAAAACAGACTTTTAGGGAAGCAAGAGATTAATTCCAGTTTAGAGCTGGGAGCTGAACTGCATCTCCAAATCTAAGCGCAGTGCCACAAGCACCATACCTTCTAGAAAAATGGAAAATAAACAACATTTGTTCCTCCACCATTCCCCTCCACCCAAAAACACATTGCCAAAGTTGTTAGAACTCCATGAAAATTTCCAGGTTCTATAAAAAAAACATATTCTTCACCCAGATCCTTAAAAACTCCAAACAGCTCTACAAAAAGCCTGTAAAATATACCAGCCCAAATCAAAGAATACGTTAATCTAGCTGACCAAGAAAAGTATGAGTGTGCCAGTGGAGAGCCTGAACCGAAATATTTGGTATTATCTTCTTTCCTGCAAGGATGGCTGCTCATTTCACCCTGACATAACAGAAGCCAGAAGAATGAGGACAAACAACTAGCAAAGTGACGATAAGAGTCATAGCTCAAAATTTTGAAAATGCCAGCAAGGCTAGACACGTAACAGGACCTGCAAGCACCCAGCCAGCACAGAACCATGAGAAATCTTTGATTAGGTATGTTTTGTCACGTTTATTTGCGAACCAGAAGGAATATCTCATAAAAGCACAGAGACGTGGCTAGTAAGTTTGAGCAAAGTGTGATAAGAAGTTGCTAGGCAAGAGAAGACAGAGTGAGACGGCAGTCATGCAACGAGGTCAAAGCAGCATCCATTGAGCAAGAGAGATCTAAAGTCAGTTGCAGATATAATCTGTTTATAAGGAATGGCAATCAGAAAGGACAAGCGGACAGATTTTCCTCAATTCTTTGACCAATGCTTAGCCCCAAAAGGCACCAAAGTAGTAACCTAATGTTACATTCATTTGGCTTACGTAAAACCTAGCCAGAAATAAACAAATATTGATTCATTAGTATGGGGTACATGGTAGGGTACATCATGCCTTAGTTTTATTTCTAAAACAATTCTTTTGCTTGAGAACATTATAAAATACTGACTTGATCAGAAATTGGAATTTCTCTTCCTTTAGGAAAATCTGATCCATGAGCATTTGTTTCCATCTCAAGTCAGAATAAGATGTTGAAGTATTTCCAATTTTCCCCAGTTCTCCCCTCCCTCCCTCCAAATCTGGAGGTGTCGAAACGTGTTGTCGGAGCTCAAGCCTAAAATGCTTCTATTGCACGTAAAGCCTCAGGGGAGATGGAGCTGGCATCCCTTACAGCCTGGACCTTCCAACCCAAGTGTATTTCCTGTGACTGCTGCAGTCACGACACTCCCTTGATGCATATAGCACCTGAACACAGGACAAAGCACTGCCTTGTTTCGTACAGAGAGCAAGGCCAGACTATGGCGAAGAGGAGGGACGTGCCTTTGCATAGTGTACTACAGCACTTCAGGCAGACAGACTGACAAATGGATTCAAAACATTTTCTCAGTGCAAAACCAAGATGTTTCAGCCTACCAACCTTTTCTTATTTAATATTTTAGTTTTGTAGAAAACAAATGCCAGGCACCCAAATTTACAATCTTTCACCAATATTAGTATATACTTACTGTTTTTAATTAATCCAACGGTTCCAGTTAGTGCATAATACAGCAAGTGCCATATTACAAGTAACAGTATGGTAATGCTGGCACATTTGAATGCAGTGCGAATTTTACCAGTTTTACCAGGATTTTATCCACAGTTTGAAAAAAAATCACATAAAACCCATTAAAAAAATAAGAAGGGAAAAGGCATTATTGGAGATAGGGGTAACAATTCATCTGATTCTGTGTCGTTTTTATAATCCCAGCTTTTGAGCTTCTGTGGCCTTATATTGATTTTCTCTGTTCTTTCTCTCCTTTTTCTTTTTAAGTTATGGAAAGTGAACACATTTAATATAAAACAGATTTTGCTTTATTTTTTCAGGTAAGCCTGTTAAAAGTAGAAAATACTTCATCTACTGCACACAGAAAAAGCATAACATTAAGCATTTGACATTAAATCTTGGTAGATAAATATCGTCTCTATTTAATTATCTGTTCAAAATTGATAGAAGGGTAGCATCAGCTTTTGAAAGTCTCAGCAGCAAAACTCCCACTGATATCAGTGGGTCTAGGATCTCACTGAAAATTTTTACAATTAATATTTTTTTTTCTTTTTGAACAAGCAACATCTCTTTGTGCAATAATTGGCAGCTATTAGTGTCAGTTTGGCAGATACAAAGCTGCATGGGTCTGTGGGAAATTTATGCCTCCCAACATGCCATGCTAAATTTAAACCTGTTGCATAACATGCAGATTCATTGTCATGCATGTAACGCAGCTAAGAATATCTAAAGTTCAAGTGAACTTAATACGCATGCAGACTAAAAAGGAGGGTTTGAATGCATTCTGGGCTTTACCACATGGAATAAAAAGCGTTGATAACTCCCTTTAGTAAAACAATCCATTCTCGCAATCACTTCAGTGAACGTACATTTCACTCACATACCACAGTGGTACAAAGCACCACTGACGTTAAAAATAGGAAAACAGGAAAAGAAAGACTTTCTTTTTGATTCTATTAAGCTGTCATTTCAGTCCTAGCTCTGGGGGCACACTGCTGTAAAGTGGTTCTGAGGAACTCTGAGGCTTGCTTTTTCCTCCAGAACTAAAAACTGGAAAACTTATCTCCACAATGCCCTTCCATATTCCATCTTTTTTTTTCACGATACCTATAAGAAAAGATCTTTCCTGCTTGATCTTGAAGACTGTGGAAAACCTTTCTTGTAATTCAGTATTTTTACTTCTGGTCTGAACCTGAATGCAAGAAAATACAGCACAGGTAGACATTGTGTATATTATCTACATCTTTTCAGAAATTTAAAATATCCGCTTAATCCTAGATGAACTTTCTAGCCAATTTTTATTACCAATCATTACGAAGAACACAAAATAAGAAGGTTTGGTGAAGTTCCATCTCTTTCATCTTCATCTATAGTGCATATTGTAAAGTGAAAACTTCTGGAAACCTTGATAGATAAGAAAGGAGAATGGCCAAAGAACCATTGCCAATGGTTGGGGGGTTTGTTGGTTTGAGGGGTTTTTTTGTCATCTAACCATTATCAACAAATCTTTTCTGGATTAATTCCCTGGAGATGAGATAGTTCCTAACCTATAGCGTGATTCCCAGGTCATTGTTCTTGTTCCTTTTTCATCTTGAACTTGAGCCATCAAAATGTATTTAATATTAGCAGCCAATACATCCTTTTAATGCACACAAAAATATTGTAGGCCCCCCATCCAAACATTATGCTTCACACAAACCATTTTCCACAGAATACATACTTTAAAATTTAGCCTCCCGATTTTCACTTTCAGACAAATACATATTTCCTTTTGCTCTGTCAAGCCACGATATCCACAAGTCCTCTGCACAGGACATTTATTCTCACTTTTTATCAGGTATCCCAGCCCTATGGAAACAACTCACTGGAAAGCATCCCTAGTCTGTGCTAATACAAAAAAGCCCCCTGTGACTATGTCAAAGCATTTATTAGCATCACTCGTGTGACATGGTCTAAGAAGATATGAAATCTGAGAAAATTCTTCCCGTGCTCTGAACCATTCACCATGTTTCAGTGAAGTGTGATGCTGATGCAAGGCTATTAAGCCCTCTGAACTTTAGATCATATCCGTTTGGGATTAGTGCTCTATTACTTGGCTTTTTGGTACTACCTGGGTCTGCCTGGATTAAACATAACACAGAATCACCAAGTAAAATGCTCAAGTTTAATTTTTTTTAAGGAAAAACAGAACCTGAAGACTTTCAAACAAAATGGATCAAAATAAGTTCAGTATTTCAACAGCAGAAAAAAACCAGAGATTAAATATGAGTATTTTGAAAAACATGAAAAAGCACTTGGAAAATTCTGGTGATTGCTCTTATTTCTTGTTAAATCCTTCAAACCAGAGATAAGGTTGACAGGAAAATCTCAAAGAATTAAGTCAATGGTAACACAGGTGGTGATCAGATCGAGAAGATAAAAATAACCAGAGAGGAGGAAGAATAAGAGGCACTCTGAAATATTGTAGATAGTTCCAAGCAAGTACTTAGCACTGAGGGGGCATTTACCTCAAATGTCAGTGTTTGTTCAAAATTAAAAATAATGAATAAACAACAACAACAAAAGATTAAGAAAAGCATATAATACAAGATAAAATTATTTACTTTTCCTTCCTTAACAGAAAAGCAGTAGAGTTGTTGAAAAGCCTCCTCTTCTGATACTTTTTTTCAAGGACAGAATGCTACTTTTAGAACTAATGCACTGGAACTTGCAATGAAAAAGCCATTTTAGAACCCTTGCCTAAAGATGTCCTCTCATTTTATTTTATTCACATTACCCTTTCAAAGAATTAAAAGCCAGATCTTACAGGCATGATAACAGTATTCCAAATTCCTCACAAGTGGATGTCACATTTGTTTTAATCATCGAAAACTGGGAGAAATTGAAAGAGAACAGCAAAGAACCACTTGTATCTACCAAGAGTTTCAAATCATGTTGAAGTTTAAGATAAAGATTAAGGTATTTTTTGAGGAAGTTTAAAATGTTATGTTTTGAGTATATCT
The DNA here is from genome assembly GCF_035582795.1 of Mycteria americana. Classification (NCBI taxonomy): domain Eukaryota; kingdom Metazoa; phylum Chordata; class Aves; order Ciconiiformes; family Ciconiidae; genus Mycteria; species Mycteria americana. The sequence continues at coordinate 43,925,905 of NC_134366.1, read as the reverse complement.
ATTTTATAAATGTTTCTAGGCTTTATGTCTTGCATACCATTATCCCCTTGCCATGATTACTGTACCCATAGTACTGAACAAGAAGTTCTGACCAAAGGCAATTTCTGCAAGTGCATAGCAACATGGTCTAGCCATGGGCTGAGCCAGATCCTAAGGAAGCAACACCTTCTGCCAGCTGTTTGGGACACAGCTTTGCAGGGGTAGCAGGCAAACCAAGGTGTTTCAGCCCCTTGCTTAACTAATCAGCTGCCAAATGCAGCTTTGGCCAACCTCAGAAATAGCTACGCTAGGAAACCTGGTGAAATGGTGCCATTGTCTCATGTAGATAAGACCTGAAAAGGACCACACAGCTGAAGTCCAGGTATAGAAAATCCACTAAGGCACCCACACTGAGGTGGCTTAAGCCTAATATGACACCTCCAGAGGTAATTAATATACTGCCAACATTTTTCATAAGAGTAAGGATTCCATAAGCTTCCTGGACAGAAGCAAAATCCACTCTTGTGTTTTACAATGTATTTCAGTTCTTGTTTTCATGGCCTGACACAGCATTCAAGTTATTCTCTGCTAATATTGTTCTTCACTAACTCCCCTTGCTTTGGCCAAGATACTTGACTTGCCTTTTGGTGTTCTTCCATCTGTCTGACCCACCTTTTAAATGGGTCAGTCAAGAAAAATTCTCTTTCAACAAGTCCCTCGTTAAAACACACCTTCCAGAAGACAATGAAAACTCTTTGAATCTCATGAAACAAGTGCTTATAAAAACAACAAAACCACAGCAAAATTGTGGAAATTACATGACAGACACAAGTCTAGGAATTCTATTACTTTATCGTCTGCTGTTCTTGCCTCCAAGTCCTATCTACACTACTCTATCTGTAGAATGAAATAACTATTACCTCATGCCTACTGTTGAGCTATATTAATATTAGCGTGCAATCAGATAACGATAGTGATAAAGTACAAGGGCTATGACTACAGACCAGGATAGTAAACATTGTTGATCTAAGGCACTAATCACAGGCATTGAGGTTGGATTACTCTACTAAGTAACTAGTCTGCTAGTATCTGCTAGATATTTTATGTGCCTCTAATTCACTTAATGCTTTTTATAGCACTATCATTAGCTAGTTATAACAGCTTAGGACCTCTTTCATATGAAATATTTGTGGCTATCACTGCTATAGGAAGAACTGCTCAGGTATACAAGGAAAAATCCTCAGATAACAAGAGCAGAAAGCATTGGCACTACAGAGTAAGAGCTGTTGCACCAGAGACAGAGTGTGCAGTGCCTTTGTGACAGCATACCATGCTCTGAAACAGTGAGTTTGGGCAGTAAACAGATCAGAGCAGGACTGTTGCTTGGAATTAACAACTATTTTGTATATGCTCCTCTTAAACTTGTAAATTTGGGTGCACAAGATAGCAAATAGCATTAATGCCCCATTGTAACTGATGTTGTTCCTCCCTGACACATCCCATCAGAGGTCTTGGAAGTGCTCAACCAAACAAGACCTCCAAAGTTCTACCCCAGGAGAACTTGCTGCTTGGAAATCAACTTACTGGTACCAAATTCAGACAAACTGAGTCCGAGTGAGGCCAGAGAGTCAGTGATTTATTTCAAATTTTTTAAACATTCAATGTGTAATGTTAGGAGGGGTAGGTGTAAAAGGTTGACCAATATTTGCCTCGATTTTGTATTGATTACATGGACATGCATCTATTGAAGCATTACTTTCCAAGTGTTGGTATTTTAAAGGAATGTGGTTGATCCAAAAGAAAGGATAAAAACAGAAAAATAGCAGTACAGGTTTATATCAAATTAACTGTTGAATTTAGTAGAATTATTTTTTATTTGCACTTAGTAGAGTGGTTTTATAGTTACACTTGAGATAAATTTGAACAAATGTTTTTAAAATGGGGTAGACGCGTCTGGCCATTTCATTCTTTAGTTGATCCCACATTTGTTCTAACTAGGAGTATTAAGGTAAGTGATTAATTTTAAGCAAGCTTTAAAAAACACTCTTCTGAAAGAGGAGAGAACTAGTGTTATGTTGCGGTAGTCTCTTACATTCCTTGGAAGGCTGAATGGTATAGACTGGTATAGAGCCTTCAACACCAGCTTTTAAAGCCTCATTCTACTTGCATCCTTCTGTGATTGTCCCTGAGGCTTTCCATCTCAGTTCAGTACCTGCCTTTGTGTTTTCTCTCAGTAACAGCCTAGCTATCACAAAGCACAGAATTATTTTATTTTAGGAAAATGTATCGAAGACAAAAACCCTCATAAATAAAAAGCAGTCTAATGGAATTAGAAATTTCTCAGACCCTACTATTAGGATACCTGTTTAATCAGTACTTTGTTCTGGTCCATGCATCCTGATCTCAGTCTCCTTCACCTTCTTTATTTGCCTGGCCTCTTCAATCAGAGCAGACAAGTTAATACTGTTTCCTTCAGCAAGTATTCCTGACGTGTATCTGGCAAATAATTTATTGAACTGCTCACTAATAAGAAAAGAGAAGAGAATCTATCACTAAAATAATCTTGGAACCCTCCATCTGTTATAGATAGTATGTTTCTGTTTAAACAAATACTGGGAATGAACAATTTATTTTGCTGTTTACTTGCTAACCCAAACCTTGCGCATTTCATGATGAAAAAACCTATAGACAAGTAACTGTAATCCCGGAGACTCAAAACAACATATATTTCCAAGTTGTCTATAACTTTAGAGACTAAGCACCAACAAACACCAAAGGATCAAATATCCTAAGGTGCTCTTGGTGAGGAGCATCCAGTACTTTAAATTTCATTCTAACCTTTCAGGGTAGAGTACAGAAAATTTGAAGGTCCTGCTGCCATTTTCTTGCTAGGGTTGGAGAGTTAATTACTTCGAAGAGTCAATAGCATAGTTAGGGTCACCTCTATCTAAGCTTTTGAATAGCTCCTTGATCAGTACAAGTTGCTTAGATCTTGGAAAAAAAGAATACGTGTTCAGCACGTAGCACAGCAGTCCTCACCTCATTTTGGGTCCTTTGGCACTATCCCAAAATAAATTACATTCTTAATGAAATACAGAAACTGATACAACTGTTAACACTTTCCTTAGATGTCGTCTGCCCATCAAAGACCTGAAGAGAATAACGGAGTACAGGTTAGGGCTAAGACCAGCTCTTCTCATATTTACCAGGATTTTTTGAAATTGCAAGCAACATGAAACTATTGCATTATTGTAATTGACCTTATCTACCTGTACAACAAAGGCAGCCTCTTCTTAGCAAGAATTTGCTTGTCTCCCTGATTACGTCTGCCATTTTTTATGATCAGCAACAGGTCCCATCAACCATTTGGGTATCATCAGTCAAAGGCCAAAGAACAAGCTGGGGTCCACCACCAATACAGGATGTACAGACAGCATCTCAGGGATAGCCAGGGACTGGAGTGGAGACACACATATACTCACATCATATAGCTCAAGCCAGGCATAGGTGCTGGGTCTGTGCTTAAATGGGCTCTTGGGCAGTGGGCAGAGAGTACGTGGGTGGGGGTCCCAGCTGGGGGGTTTCAGGGCAATCACAGCTTACAGGTGCCCACAGGGCCCTGACACACACATACTCATATGCATACATGTTGAAAGGGCTGGTTAGAGCTTAGAGTCAATAAAAAGCTATCCTTGTATCCTGGATGTATCGTTTCTTGTATTAGCCCAGAGAGGAGTGCTTTGGGTTATGTGCTCCAGAAATCTGGGAGATAAAAACTACGTTGCTCTCTCAGCTGTCTGATTTTTTCCTCTGAGAAATGCAAGTCACTGTACAAACACTTACACCTGCAGCAACAGGCAGGTTTCTGAGAGCACTGGAGCTCTTGAGCAGACCGGCAGCCTTATTCCCACTGAAGACAACAGTAGTTTTGCAATTTAGTGAAGGCATGGTTTGAGCAAGGAAGTCAGGAAAGGACCTGAAAGCCTTCCTAGGTTGATCTCCCTAACATGCCTAGCATGCTGGCTGTTCAAATGGCACCATCTTAGACAACTGCGAGGCAACCCGGGGGTGTTCACCCGTTTTGAGTATGCTCCCATGTGATGCACGTTTCATGGGACCGCCATCGTCTGTGGCCTCTCTGGGAGAAGGACCTCCCTCGGGGTGCTGCAGCGCTTCCGGAGGTTCTACCTTTGGGCCCAAATTCCTCAATTTTTTGAGGTATATTTTACCAAGCCCATTAAAAACAAGCATGAGGCAGGAGCAATGACTGCCTCTTTTTTTTTTTTTTTTTAATCTTTCCCTCTCTTTCCTATTTCTTCTCAACAAATATTATGTGATAAATGTCATCATTTACCTATGAATGCAATTTAGGAATATTTTTGAAACAGTTCCCAGGAGACTCTTCCTTTCTTTCAGCCTTCTTGGCCACTCCACACAGAACAGAGGTGCAGGGAGATGGAGCCAGTGGGAGAAAGGAACAAGAGCAGAAACAACAGCTGAATCACATTCAATATCTGGTTAAGTAGCGGGATTCTTAAGCTGCCTTGATTCATTTGCAATTTACTGTAGGAAATAAGTAGTCCTAAGACACCTATGAAGAAGGTGCAAAACAAAAAAGCTGAGTCCCAACAAATATTGAGCTATCCCCAACATATTTCTATTTTCAAACTTTATGGTCTCTTCAGGGCTGGAGCCAACAGGGACCTCTCCTGCCCTCTCTCTCTCAGCAAAGACATGCAGGTACTAAAGCATGTTAAAACAATTTCTTTTTCTTTAATCTCATGATTCCTTCCTTCCAGCGAGTATGAATGGATATGCTGCTTAGGAAACATAGAATAATTCCCCCTCTTCGCTGCTCTGCCCACGCTTCTCCTGCCGGATGCTGTAACATCACGGCTTTACAGAGCTGCTGACCCCTCCAAAGTCTGCACGCTTTAGCAAGTCAGTCCAAACTTTTTATTCACACAGAGCAACTCAGATGAGCTTTATGAGGGGAAAAGCAAAGGCTGGATGAAATGTGTTTAGAATCTTTCTTCCTTTCCCTGCTCTGTTCCTCTGTAAGCAATGGCACAGTGGTGGTTTGAAAAGGAAAGCGATGACTAAGGGTAATGGTTGCGCTCAGACCGGGGTGCCCGGAGCTCCTCGGATAACTGAGATTTTGCTGCCACCGTGTGTTCACGCTGATTTCGCCCACGATTTTCTCTGCTCGGGAGGAACTGTCGCGGAACACGAGGGAAAAAGGTCTGTCTTCTGAGATGGAGAAGACAGGTCTTCATGCAAAACTACTCACATGGATGTGCCCTCGGTCAAACCCTACTCTTAACCCTAAGGCTAACCGGTCAAGCCCAACTGAGTCAGGTGCACATTTGGAGAGCAGGAGTGGCTGCTCTCAGTAGGTAGAGGCTCACCAGTTTTGCCCAGTTTCAGAAGATGCTCTTCTGTGGTTTCTAATGGCTCTGCACTGGTCCCCCAGTGTCCTCCATTAGAGATGGACAAACAGTAGTGCTCAGGGCAGAAACAGGTAAGCAAAGAAGCAGCTTCAAGCAGGGCTTCTCAATTTCCTCCCATAGGATTGACAGTTGATGATGGTTTTAAATGTTTAATGCCCTTCATAACTGAAGTCACTGGAAATGTTTTTAAAAAGTGTCAGTAGGATCAGCTCTCCAGGCACCACATGGCACAAGGAACAGGCTTTAGGTGGTCTGAAACTGTTCTGACACAGTCCTTTGGTCACTAGGTGTCACAGACACAAACACCCCGGTAAGCCCAGCTCTTCAAGAGCGTATACTAGCAGTGGAAATGCCTCTGGAGTTTGTTACACTGAGTGTGGCCAGAAAACCAACACACACTCTTTAAGTAGGGGATTTTTTTAAGGTTTCCTCTGGAGACCTACTGGAGTTAAGTGGAAGAGACATTAAACTTCTTTCCAGATCCTAAAGCACACCTCTTCCTAAAGCTATCCTATAGCAATCCCCATGAAGTGCAGATTAATTGGGCTCAGTGCAGGACTGGAATCCATAACATCTCAGCACAGATCACTGTGCTGGCAAACGAACCTGGCTGTCAGCCAGTGAACCCTGGGCTCACAAATATAGTGTGAACCACAATGCTTTCTTTTTTAGCTGTTTCAGAAGAGGACAGTGTTATTCTACAGTGCCAGCAGACCAGGAACAAATCAGTCAATACAGAAATGAGAACGTCCCAGTGACATGGTGACCACGTATAAGTTCTTCCTAGGGACCTTGTAAAATCTGTGGATCTAAACAGTAAATACAGCTAAGGTCTTCAGTAAGCATGATTATTTCAGGTAACATGACCCATTGGAGCAAAATCTTTTTTGTCAGTCCATTTCCCAACAGACAAACACTCACATTCAAAAGACAACCACTGCAGCCAGCACCGTCATTGACAGTCTGGGGAGGAACAAAGACTAATTATTTCAATAAAGGCCAAATTATTCACTCCCGTTATAAGCATGACATTGGAGAGAATCCCAAATGCATCCAGCCGTAACGTCACCTAGCTTGCTGGATATTACAGTTGCCTCTAAGGGACCATGTTCTGTTTATTTTATTGCTCAAGGGTTTGAGCAATTGCCATTCTGAACACTCTCTTCCACACACATTCAGGCTGCCTAATACAGAACAAAGATGTCCTCTATTCTTATTCCACCTTATATTGCTGAATTACAAAGAGAATACCTCTAAACCAGGTGTGAATAGAAAAACTACTTCTCCTTGACTATGTTGCAGTGGTTGACTCCCCGTACAATTTGCTAACAGTCTCAGGAATCTGCTTCTCTTGGTGCTCCTGGCTTTTAAATCTCTTTTTTAAATTCATCTGAATCCTTCAAGTAAAGGTCATTTCCTCTCTCTCTCTCTCTCTGTTATTGAAAGAAATCAGATGTGAGAGCTATTTCTATAAACTCCACCCCCACGTACTCTGCTAAGAAAGGCATGGATTTGAGTAATTTGCCTACACTAGTATGGAAAAAGCACTGACAAAAACTGACTTGCAACCATGACAAAGGTTCTCATTCTTCTCCTTTTCCAAATAGGAGGACATAGGCGATTCTCTCATCTTCTGATCCAAAGAGTGAAAACTGGTAACTTCCCCCACTTAGTTAAATTAAGGGTATGCTCAAAATAAAAATTAAAAACAAAAATCAGAAGTTGGCTTACGGAATGTAGATCAGTTTTAGTTTTATCCAAATTAAGAAACTTATTGCATATCTTTATAAACCAGTTTCAACTTACAGGTTCTGTTCAGAAAAGCCAATGGGACAGACAGTGAGATCTAATGGACTGCACACAAGCCAGAGAGCAATACTTCCAGAATTATATTTCCAGCTCTGACAGATCCTTCAATCTCTTACTGATTCCTAAACCTTATCTCTATACAATGGAGAGAATAAAGTTAAGCTGGGATTGTGAGGAGAAAGCAATATGATTTTAATTCTTCATTTTGTACTAGAATACACCACAAAAGCATGGAAATCCTCCTATAGCTGGCAAACTTGCTGCTTCCAGACATCATCTTGTTCAGATAAACATGTGCTTCATATCTTTCGATGTACTTCATATTTAGGTAATAAACCTAGAACAAATTTTCTGATTACCACTCGTTCATCTCCTTCTGTTTCTGGAGGTCGGTCCTTCCCTACTACAGGTCCTCTGGGCTCCATCTCTTGTACTCCACATCTACCCCTATGCCTGATACTGTGTGCCTTTTCCTAGTCCCTCTGCCTGTTTTCGTCCGTGAGAGGCTTTAATGTGTCTTCATTCCTCTTCTCGTTCACACGAGGCAATGCTCCCATCTGCCCAAACTCACGCTCACTCTCCTTTCCATGCCAGATGATCTGTGGGACCCATTTCTTTTGATTCCCTCTCCCACACCAACACAAGCTCACGCATGTAACCGCCATGCACTCAGCTGAGTGAATGAGCAGGGACTTCATGGTTACCCAGTGTCCTCTCAGTCCCAGCACACCTATGGCCTTTTCTTTCCATCCAAGAGACGAGTCATTCTGTCTGTCGATATTTCAATAGACACAGCTGAGGTGAGATCTATCATTGGGATGAGTTAATCAATATAAGTGTCCAGGCATTTTTTAATGTGTGAACAAGGGCTAAAGGGCAGCACTGGGACAAGGCTGGGACAAGGCTGGCTCCAGAGGCTGTTTTCTGTGTAGTACTGCCTGCTGTCGGATGAACCAGATAGGCACTATTCCTGTTTATGCACTCTGGGCTGGGTGCAGATCAGGGTTTATTAGATCAGGACCAGCAAAGTGCAAACTCAGCTGCATTGGTCTGGCTTCCTGCACACATGCAAGGACCACAGGGCGGTCACCAAACTTACAGAAGTTGGCTGGCCTCTGGTGGATGCAATTATGGAGGTGGTTGAAGCTGGTGGTTCTGTTACCCAAATGACATCCAGTTTTCCCAAGAGCCAAGAGAATTCCCACCATTGATTTAAGATATCCCCTGAGCATTCCCAGGTAATTCAAGATAGAACTAAAAAAATTTCACATTAAATACAGACAGATGATACCACGTTGCATGTAAGTCTCCCTAGGCCATAGACACCATTCCTGGAAAAAACAGTCCTCAGGAAAAGCCAGAAATTATAATGGCTCCTTTAAAAAAAAAAATAAATAGCAGATAGAATTATTCTTTTCTGAAACTCCTGAAGAACTTATTGTCTACAAGTATTCCCTATCAAGCCCAATGTCAGCAACCCATCTGCTTTTTTTTCTTTCTTTCTTCCAACAAACTCAAAACATTATGAGAACGAACTCCTAAATTAACTCCTAGGATAACTTTTATATCTTGTTTCAGCCCAGAGCACATTTGATGGCATTCTGAACTCCAAGAAACAGTCCATTAGGCATCAAACAACAACTGATCACTGCTCATAGCAATAACATTTAACACCAAGATCCTGACAATGACAAAAAAGGGAAACTACAAAATGATATTAACTAACATATGGATGTCCAGCTATTTAACATCTGATCTGCTTTATAGCACTCTAGGAAAACTACAAGACCTACATTAAGAAATAATCTTCTCTTTTTCTATTATAGTTCTTATTTTGCATTTCTTGTGCTCTTTATGAACATAGGTCTTTTTTCAATCCTTCTTATTACTATTTGATTTCACTTCACTCTTATTAACATATTTTGCCAGAGACATCGGGCTGCAATAGCCTTATATACTACCAGTTTGGTATTCCTGTATATTAGCTGTCATACTAAAATTATTGTGCCTCCTACACAGAGGTACTGACTATAAGCAATTGATACTGGCATATTTCTTTACAGTTCAATAACTCCAGGTAGAAAATTGGTTTTCTACCAAGTTAAAATTAATCACCATTGTTACAAAAGTTGGAGTCGTGTCTACTGCCCAAACTATTGTTTGAAACTATTATACATTTTGCTTAGGTTATAAAATTGCCTTCATCCTAGTTTTTTCTGTCACTGATGCTAGCTTTAGAAATCAAATCGGAACCTGTCTTCTTCTCAAAAAAATGGGAACTAAAGGTATATTCCTAAAATGTGATATATACAGAATTATTTCTAATCTCAGATGAGCCAATCCATGCTGATTAAACTGAAGAGCCTATATGATCTTGACAGAAATATCCAGAAGGAAGTAGTCTTTTCACTACGGTCTTAGCTGTAGAAAATGCTAATTCCAGCTTCAATTTCCTGTTTCGTGAAAACTAGCTAGTGAGTTTGGGCCAACATTATTGTAGAATCTAAATCTTGAGGGTAGTTACTCTCCCCACATCGTAAGAGGTAGGGAGATTTGATTGTGTCCAGATGATGAACAGAAGCCCTGGAAGACTTGTCCAAACTCACAAAGGTACTTAAGGATCAAATGTCTTTTTGTTTCAGGTGAAATGTGATTTATATATCAAAAACAAAGGAAGATAACAATATTTATAAGTGCATATTTAAGAACTTGAACCTGAACTTCGGTAACTTGAAGTCGCAGAGAGAGCCTCCAACAGAAAAAGGATGTAGTCTAGGTCTTTCAAGTACCGTGCAAGCATGTTAGTCCATTTTTAGTGCTATTGAAGAAGTTGAAGTGGTATTTTTTCACAAGCATTGGACAAAGGCACTCCAGGAAAAGCAGTGTGATTAGGACTTTTACATGCCCTTAAAAGCACTAATTATTTCCATTCTGCAGTATTCTCCGCTATTCCAGCTGCATTTGAAACACATAGGGTTTGGCTTCTCTTTCATACCTGCACTTTTATAAAGCAAGGTTATATACATTCCAAAGTTTGGGCTATTTATTGCTTTAAAATGCTGCACACCTTCATGATTCAAACTGAAAAAATATAGCCAAAGTTGGGGGTTTTTCTTTTTCAGATAGTAAAATCTAGTGATAATGTATTATTTACACAAATTAGGAAAAGAGATAAGAGAGTGAAGATGGAAAAAAAAAAAAGAGGGGAGGAGGAAAACTTAGCAATTCGGTATACATTCTTTTCATTCGCTGATACAGCAACATCTATTTTTCACCTCAGAATAAGACAAGCATATACTGCTGAAGGACCAAAACCTACAGTGTGGAAGAAAAAGGTCTTTGGAAGCCTTTCCTCGGAAATCGTCAAAGGTAGAAATGCTCCATATAGCGCTCAAAAACTAGTAAAATGCCTCTTCCACCAATAATATTCAGATTTGGCCCTGGCTTGTTTCTAATAGAAGACCAGCACATAGCTTCAAATAGAAATATATTTAAATTTTTTTCTGACGTCAACAATCAATATAAAGCTTTACTAAGTAAAAAAGTCTGTGTTAAACAACAGATAGCAAAATTAATCTTTTTGCAAACTTATACTAGTTGTTTTTCATGCTACCTGAAAAGTCATTCACCTCCGATACACTGCCATGCTTTGCTTTTCAAAAGTCCCCTTCCTAGAACACTCCCAACCACATTTTAAAATCAGAAGAGCTTCTCATATCTTTTATGACGAAGATTTTTCTCTTTATTTCAACAAACATACTCCACCCTCCAACTGTCCTTCAAGTCTGCTTTTAACTTCATTAAAATGGAAACAATCTTGAATACAGAAAAGGAAAGACAAATTAGGTCACAAAGAATTGGGAGCGAACCTCCTGGAGCCTTTTGTACCAACTAATCTCCCGTGCCACATCTGGTCCCAAAACTCAAAAGGCTGGTCCTACAAAGGTGCCACCCAAACACTCTGACAGAGCCAAGGGACTTGGCACGGACCCCCAGCGTGGCTGTCCCACCCACGGCCCCAGCTGTCAGGCATGGTGGGAAGGGTGATGGGACAAGGCTGATCACCAGCCGCTCGTGGTTTTGCAATACACACTTCTCTTCACTACAGGCTCTCTCATGGCTTGAGAAATCATGAAATATGATCCAAAGTACACTTAGAGCTTCCATGCTAGAGAAAGGTAAACTATCATCAGCTGATAAGCAGGAAAACATGCTGACTTGCAACTAAATAGAGTCATTCCGTTAGTTAGCCTCTTGTTCAAAAGGATGCTCTATATGCCTTGAAATAATTACAGTTTAGTATACACTTACTCATAATTTTTATTATCATATTAGAAAACTATGAATTATATTTTTACTGAAAAGAAAACCTTTTGTTCAGGACTTCTTTCAAGCTTTAACTGGATGTTAATTTGAAATAATTTAGGAACTGGCAAGACATTATTTTGTAAATTCTTTAATTAGTAAAAAATGTGCTATATGTCTACGAAAGAAGCTTATGCACACTGAACTAAACTAACCTGAGTAAACTGAAATTGAGGAATATATTCTCTCTACACTTGCAGAACAAGCTATAGAAGTCCAAAATTAAATGAGGTTTATCATTAACAAACTGTTTCTAGAGACTGCCAGTAATTAACCCTAAGCAGTGGCTTGACTTCTGTAAGATTTCAGCAAACATATGCTGCTTGCATTTTTTTATAACACAACTTTTTATTAGGCTCCTTTAAATAAATGAGTTCATGTAAGTTGTCATAATTCCAATTTTTGTTTCAAATGTATTTATTTCTAAAAAGATTAGTTTAAGTAAAAATCTTTGATTCAAATCAAAAACAATATTTAAAATAATCTATTTTTACCTGACTTCCATCTCACCAGTGAGAGTTAATAACTGGGACTGAGAGATTTCTCGAACAACATTCATGTTCTTAGTGTCAATGCACATTTCAACAAGGAAACCTGATGTGATTATCAGTAGCAGCCAGGAATCACAGTCTGCAGTTTTTTGTTGAGGGGATATGTATATTCAGACAGGTGTTTTTTTAACATCCGTTGGATTGCTAAAAAGCATCACAGTTTCAATGCTTTTGATACCGTCTCCCATAACATCCTTACTGACAAACTGATGAAGTATGGACTAGATAAGCAGATAGTGAAGTGGACTGAAAACTGGCTGAACTGCTGGGCTTAAAGGATTGTGATCAGTGACATGAAGTCCAGCTGGATGCCAGACCCTAGAGGAGTACCCCAGAGATGTATTCTGGGACCAGTACTGTTTAACATCTTCATTAATAACCTAGACGATGGGATATAGTCCTCAGCAAGTTGGCTGATGATACAATACTGGGAGGAGCAGCTGATACACCAGGTGGGTGTGCTATCATCCAGAGGGACCTGGACAGGCTGGAGAAATGGGCTGACAGGTGCCTCATGGAGTCCAACAAAGGGAAATGCCAAGTCCTGCACCTGAGAAGGGATAACTCCATGCACCATTCCCCCTCAGGCTAACCAGCTGGAAAGCAGCTTGGCAGAAAAAGACCCGGTGGTCCTGATGGACCGGCTGCTCTCACAACAAAGAAGACCAAAAGCATCATGGGCTGCATTAGGAAGAGTATCAGCAGCAGGTTGTGGGAGATGATCCTTCCCCTCTACTCAGCACTGGTGAGACTCATCTGCAGTGCTGGGCTCAGTCCTGGGCTCCCCAGTGCCTGAGAAACATGGACATACTGGAGCAAGTCCAGTGAAGGGCCACAAAGATGATGAAGGAACTGGAGCATCTGACATACAAGGAGAGACTGAGAGAGCTGGGATTGTTCAGCCTGGAGAAGAGAAGGCTCCAGGCAGTCTTATCAATGTGTATGAATACCTGATGAGGGGAACGCAGAAAAGGGAGCCAGACTCTTCTCAGTAGTGTCCAGTGAAAGGATAAGAGGCAATGGCACAAATTTAAATACAGGAAATTCCATTTAAATGTAAGAAACTTCTTACAGTGAGGGTGACCAAGCACTGGCACAGGTTGCCCAGAGAGGTTGTGGAGTCTCTGTCCTTGGAGATACTCAAGACCCAGCTGGACATGGCTCTGAGCAACGTGCTCTAGCTGGCCCTGCTGTGAGCAGGGGGGCTGGACGAGGCAATCTCCAGAGGTGCCTTCCAGCCTCAGCCGCTCTGTGATCCTGCCTGGAGCATTTGGCTCTCACAAGTGTGTTGCACCACTTCAGAAGCAGGCTTCAAAATAAACATTCTACCGGCATTTCCAGGCTTTATTTATCAGACTGTAAGTAACTCCAAGCTTATGAGTCTAAATATTAAGCCTTTTTAATCCCAACTCTGGACCATTACATCTCTTGATTATTAAGATGAAGGGAGCATTATAAGGGAAAGCATTCTCTTTTACCATGTTGGTCAATTTGCCCACTTAATAGTTTAGCAACAGAGAGAGATCTATTTTCCTTTTATGTTTGCAGCTACCATAATAAAGCAGTAATTAGCAGTAAGTAGTCCCTGATCAGCTCACTGGGGCATGTGATAAAAAGAGATGACTCCAAACAAGTACATAAAAATGAAACCTATACAAACAAAATTCTAATAGACGGGGATTAAACTTTGGCTCTATTCTTTTTTTAAAAAATCTTAATTCCCTACAGGGGAATTTACTATTTACTTCTGTATCTAGGCCTGTTAAAATTATCCATAATCAAAACACCTAAAATAACTATTGTCTTATAAGCTTTCACGGTTTAAAGGTTACCTGCAGCAGATGATGAAATTGCAATGAGCTGAAGTGAGGACAAAGATCTTTTAATCATTTCAGTTTCTGTTTTATTTTTCTGTGTGACAGTATAATCTGTCTTTTCATGGCTGGTACACAAGAGTCTGCATCCAACACTCCTGGGGCCACGATCTCTGCTGTCAGAGGGTAAGGGAAGCATATCTCTCTGTCATGGTATTAATTACAGGTCTGCAGCTATGTAACAAGATCGGGTGAGTTTAGTTAGACTCTACTTCAGGTCTACAACAATGCAGCACTATCTAGTCTTCCCATATTCCACCCTGGATTACAACTACCTGAAAAATATGCTCTCCAGAAGAAACTCGCTGGATGATTTCCTCCAAATTCACAATCCTGCTGCTAGCTCTCTCCTGGAGGCTGAATTCTTTAAATCAATTCCTTATTGCATATAATTTGCAGAGAGTAATGTTGAATTTTATATTCCGCCTTCTATATTGCATACAATCCAGATCCTCATTCACTGTACTGCTACTATTAATTATCACAAGCTAAGAGGTTTGTAGGTATTTTTCCTGACAGAAAATTCCCATACTCTCTCTATTTGTATGCTTTTACATTTTCCCTTTGGTAATATATTATTTTACTTTCAGGCTTATTATTCATTAATCTATTTTGGACTGCATTGTTCTGTATGAGCTCAGCTTCTGAAAAGAGTCTTAATCATTCTCCAAGTGCATTTTTCTCATCATTCTCTTTAACTTTCTATTTATTAAAGACAGCAAATGCAAAAATTATGCTGTTCCCTATCACCATTCAGGCCATTTGTATAAATAATGAGGTTTTAGAGTACTGCTAAGCCTCGTGATAGCCCATTAGTAATCTCTTTCCAGAATGAAATTTGCTTATAGTATAGCTACTTTATATGTGCTTTATTTCAAATCTAGTGAGTTACTTTGCCTCCACTTACATGGGTGAAAGGCTAAGACTGACATTTTCAAAAAGAAAACTGGTGAAAAGTCTTTTAATAAACTAAGCCACCAATAGAGATGTCCAGCTTCACTCACATCTGCGCTATCAATCGAGGCACTACTTGGCTAAGGTGTTGACTGGTGCCAGAAGGAACAGCCAAAGTCCTTTACTTGTTCTTTGCAAGAGGCAACCTAAACCACCATCAATATGTCAGCTTTAGGTATAATTTCATTTTCCTGTTCTATTTCTTCCCCTTTCTCATCCTCAACACAAGACTCAGATTTATTTCTTGCATACGCCTTTTTTTTTTTTTTTCACTAAAAGATTCCTTGTTTTTCCAAGTTTGGCTAGTTCTATTTTTCCATTTTGGCAGAACCACCAGGGGTTTCAAGAGTCTTTTTCCTTTCTGTGTAACTATTTTTTAAATCCTCAATACCATACTTGAATATCTACCTTGCTATCTTATCCAAAACTTCAGAACAGAACAGGTTATCACCTACTAATTCTATCCCTGTGCCACATGGAAGATGTATAGGCCATGCTGTATGCATCCTTCAGTTACCGCTCCACACCATGGCTAATGAGGTAACACAGCATATGGAAATGAATAAAGCTGAAAAGAAAATGAACCACTGCCAGAAATCTTATGAACTCCTATATTATTGTCTCCTGAATGTCATCTGTGTGGAAGAATGTGCATAAGTCTATGATATTTGAAACAACTTACAATGAGGAATTATAAAAGGCAGAATTATAAATGGAACGAGTAACAAAGGGGAGCTCAGTCATAAACCTTGTATCATCACGCAGTAAGTCATCAAGTCACGATTGTGGAGTCCTAACTTGTTAGCCAGCCTCCATTTTGCATAAATGTTTCCGAGCAATTTCTCTGTCACATGCATATGAAAAATCTATTCTAATGAAGTAAAAACACAGAATGATCAATGTCTCCTCTTCTAGTCAAGAACAAAAACTTCTTTACCACTCAAAGAATAGGTCTTTTATTTATTTTTATTAAAATGAGTAAAAGAAGTTTCCTCTTTCTAAAAGAATTACTGATGTAAATGTTAGGGTGAATAAAGTTCTTACATATCAAATGAGCAATTCTCAAAGCTGAGAAAAGATCACAGTACAGACCAAGGGTGGCAGTACAGAAAATCATTGTCAGTGCCATTTTTCACAACATGCACAGCATAAGTTAAACACTTGCAAAGCACAAAGTTGCATTAGTACCGCCAAAGCCAAATGAATTTGTGAGTGCTATACGCCGTTTTTCAGTTTTCCACTCCTGAGCTGTTAATGGAACATAATTGAGATCAAAATCTGCCTCTGTTTTCTGCAAGTTTAGAGTAGGTGGCAAAATTCCATGGTAACAGGACAGTGCAGTAAAAGCTGCTTCAATAGCTCCTGCAGCCCCCAAGAGATGCCCCGTTGCTCCTTTTGTTGAGGAAACTGCAATATTACGTGAGTGATCTTTAAAAAGTCTCTTGATTGCTTGATTCTCAGCAGCATCTCCTAGAGGTGTAGAAGTTGCATGTGCATTGACATACGTTATGTCTTCAGGTTTGATCCCAGAATCTTTTATTGCTGCAGACATACACCTAAGCAAAAAAAGAAGACAGAACGCTGAATTTGCCATTATATCTTTGTCAGTAATACACATGTACTAACCAAAAGCAAAAGTACAGGATGTTTTAAAATGCTTATCAAATGTGAAAATCTGCATGACATACTTTACCAGAGATGTAAATGACAAGAGATAGATTCATCTAAATAAACACACTATCATCTACATTTGGCCACCTGAGAAAGACAGTAGTGGTGAGGCCCACTATAAAATCAGACTTGCTGCTAAAAATTCCACAGTTGGGAAAAATACAAAGAGAAAGAAAGAAGATATAACGATCTCCACAGACTACATTAATATATCAAAGACCCTTTTCAATGCAAAATTGGAAAATGTTTGGGAGAGAAATAACTACCTGAAATTATTAGAAAAATTTAGGTTCCCTCCACTGAAGTTTCTCTAGTGCAGCAATGCATTAATGTAACATTCAGTACAATGGTCCAAGAAATCTCCTTCCCATTGTAAGCGGAAAGAAGATTCCCTAGGTTTTACATTTTATTTCCCCTCATATATATAGGAAAAAAAAATTGCTCTAGCAAACAAAAATATTGAGAAATGAAAGAAAAATTCTGCAGTCGTCCTCCTTGTGAGCTTCTTTTGCATGCTCTCCAGAGGCTAGAAGATGTCAAGGAGATAGCATAAATTCCTACATATAAAATTAAATTTACTGAAAGTCACACTCTTCTACCCTGACACGGTATGTTCCATTCCGACTCCTGATGACCTGTGGACTCTGACTGCCTCTATAAAACATGCTTTTTTATGAAAACCACAGCTCCATACAGCTCCATACTGTGATTTTCTCACAGATCTCCCACAGAAAGGAGAAGATGAATCACCCATCTCTCCTTGCACACACAGCTTAATGAAGTGTCTCTGAGCAAAAGACCACCGACTCTTTTGAAATTTGTAAAACATAAGTAAATAACAGGAAGCTCAAAAAAAGATAGCACAGGCTGCTGGACAAATTTAAATGTCTCCAGTACAGCCTTCTACCCTCAGAAGCATCCAGCTTAGCTTAGGTTGGAGGCCACTGATGCTCACTGTCACTAGACAGTGAGCCAACATTCAGGCAAAAAAGATTACTGATCAACCACGAGGGAAACAGATACGGGCATTTAATTTAGTTAAATACGTCAGCTGCAAGGAACATATTTACTTAAGGAGATAACAGATTAATTAGTAGAACAAAGTTTATAGCCACACTTCTGAGTCTGGCCTTGCCTCTCCTTTCCTGCAGGTTTATTCCAACATATGTATTAGTCTGCAACTGAAGTAGGTATTAGAAGATGCCAAAAAATATATTCCCCTGAAATGTTTTGACGTGGCAAATAAAATTCCTACAGAAAAGTAAAAGAAGCATATACATTTCAGATTTAATCCATACACCACTGCAGTAATGAAATACTGGTTTGAAGACTGTATTAAAATGTATTATCTCATCTCAAGGGTGGAAAGGCTCAACATTCTGGAGATACCAAGATTAACTTTCAACTTCTTCCCACTGTGAATTTAATTTATATGCTACTGCAATCATAAAATATACAAAAATTCTGTTACAATATATTGCCATATCATCTCAAGGGTAAACAAGTCTGAAAATCTGAGATAAGACACTCCTGATTACTCAACTCACACCTAAGTCTGTAGAACAATTAAATATGAATCAAATAGCATAGAGGGAAACCTGGTATATTACACTTCTTGAAAAATCTGTTAACTCAATAAAGATGCAAACACAGCTTTACAATACCATGCAGAAGTTTGATCTATTTGTGCAGTGATATATTGAATTTTGTTATTAAATATTCACATACATTCAGAATAATGCAAACTAAATCTTTACTAAAGATTCCAGTGTCAGTAATAGTATTCAGCCTACACAAAGCTCACAAGCTTGCACATGTAATTTAAGTGACAATTTAATTAGGTCAATGATAAAGATTCGATGAGTATCATCTACTTGTGAGCTGGTTTTGATGAGATTAACAATGATGAAGCTTTACCATTTCACTAAACAGTACTAAAGTGTATTTCTACTATGCCCCTCCACCAACACTCTTAGCTGCATCAGAATGAAGTATTTAAACATGACTGTAGCACCAACATATGATCTAAATACTTTCCCTATGAAAACCTGAAGTCTTTTCTAAATAAGAAGAGTCACAATAAATGCTAATTACTCGTACGATAATTATTCTAACAGTGGAGGATAACATTCTAACATTCTAACTTGGAGGATATCTAACAGATCCTCCAAGTGCTCTACAGCTTTCATCACTTGGGATTTCTTTAGGAACGCTATTCCCCTTTCAGACCACAACAAATAACACAACCTGCTTTTGCAGTAGGGTCTCTCCTCAGGTGAAGGAGAACCTGAAAAGGTTCTATAGTACCACAAAAATCTTAAAAAAGAGGTTTCCATTGAGGCTTATTTGTGTGAACAGCTGTAGGCACCAAATGCAAAATATTTTCACATAGAGGAAGTTTTCGTAACTCTATGCAAAAAGGCTGATTCTAGCAAGAACTGGCCTTCACCTTGTTACTAAAAAAAGAAAATTGGGGCAAAACCTTACCAGAGGCTCTTTCATTTTTCAGATTAAGTTTTCAGGCTTTGGAATATTAATTCAAGATTGAACAGTCACTTCTCTAGGAAAAGCATACAGTTAACAGAAACAAATGTACCCGCTATAATTAACATATGAAGTAGCCATCATAATCAACATACAGTTCTTACCTGAATGCACCATCTCCCTCTGGATTAGGTGCTGTTATGTGGCAAGCATCACCAGACAGTCCGTAACCTAAAATTTCTGCATAGATCCTAGCACCTCTTTGTACAGCGTGTCCATACTCTTCCAAGACCAGCACAGCAGCACCCTCTCCCATTACAAACCCTTCTCTCTGCGAATCAAACGGTCGACATGCCATTTTAGGCCTTGAGTTAAAACTCGTGCTGAGGGCCCGAGCTCTTGCAAATCCAGCCAAGGACAAAGGACTAATGCAAGCCTCAGTCCCTCCAGCCAGCATGACATCAGCATCACCAGTGGCAATAAATCTAAAGGAGTCTCCAACAGCATGTGCGCCTGTGGTACAAGCAGTTGACACAGCATGGTTCGGCCCTTTCAGTTGGTATCTAATGCTGATATGACCTGCTGCCATATTGACCAAAATCTTTGGGACAAAGAACGGGCTGACCTTGTTATAACCCTTTGTTTTAAATAAAGTGGCTGTATCAGAAATCTCTTCCAGCGGAACCATTCCCATCCCAATTGCCACACCGGCACTTAAGCGATCCTGTTCAGACTGGGGAGACCAGCCGGAGTCCTTCATTGCTAGCTCTGCTGCACCAATGGCCATCACAGTGGCAGAACTCATGGATTTGATCTCTGACTTTGACACAAAGCTTTCTTCACTGAACTGACCCTCCTTGTTTCCCCTTGGCACACAAGCAGCGACTTTACACGGGATGCCTGCATATTCTTCCCCATCTAGCGATGCAATCCCACTGTCTCCTTGGAGAAGGCGCTTCCACACAAACTGAGTCCCCACACCAAGAGGGGACACTAAACCAAGACCTGTAACAACTACTTTCCTTCGACATGCAGGCAGTGACTTGCTGAAAGCTCTTCTGTGGTTTCGCAAATGCAGATTTAAATTCAGACTCCGGAGATGAAGATTTGCAATCTTTAATAGATCCCGTGAGCACTGTGAGAACATGGTGGAAATCAATCACTTCAAGCACATTCCTGTAACTGAGGGAAAAAAAGACGCAAACACAACAATAAAGCAGCCAATGTGAAAAACGTTCCAAGTACGCTAAATTAATAACCTGCTTTTTACATGACAGCCTATTTTCAACCCTGCAGAAAGGGATGTAGTTTCCGTGTCTGTAATCAGGAATAGTACGTTATGGCAGACAGGGCATAGAAACACATTCACTTTGTGAATGCCTCTAGTGGGCTCCTCTAGCGTAAGCTGCTAATGAATATGACTTTGCACCACTGCGGACTGCAAGGCACTCGGTTTTGCTGCAAAACTCCACCCGGGGCTTCAACCACCAGCTGGCTGGAGATATCAACAATGAGCATTAACAGCTTCATTCTTCTAAGAGAGAAAGTGTGTGTTCACCTGAAAGTGTATGTCCTACCATTACCACGTGAAGGATGTTGTCACCTCAACCTTTATGTCAGGCAGAATGGCCTGGGAAAACTCAGAACAGGAGTCAATAAATTCTTCCTGGTTCTGTCACCAAGGCAATTACATATCTTGGTCAAGACTCCCCATCTTTCCACCTCCACCTACCCTTTACCAGCCTTGGGGTATTTAGACTGTCAGGGGACAGCACCTCAAGTGCATTTGAGCAAGATGCACCACAACAGCACCTTCAAAGACTTGTAAAATGAACAAAAAAGCATTTTGGATTGCAAGCATTTCACACTTATGGGTAGACCATCACTTATTATGATGTTTAATTTTGTAATCTAATAGAAATAACCATAAAAATAAACTACGTACTCTAAAAACAATCTTCTGACAGAAAACGCTTTTCACAACAAAGTGTCATAGCCCTTACAGCACATCCTGAGATCTGGCTACAAACTGTTCAATTGTTGGCCAGAAGCCATGAAACACACAGCCTGCAGATTTCCCAGCTCCCTTGAAGGTAACACTGCCAGACCCCACGTATTGTGAGATTTGTCAAGTGACAGCAGAAGGCCGCTGGCAAGCACAAGTACTTCAGGCGGGACAAGAGGACCACGCCAAGCAGTAACGCCGCAGCGCTGCGCCGTAGCCCCTCTCTCACGCCTTGCCCCAGCCACCCCCAGGTGGGGAGCTGGTCTGACCGCACGCATCCGGCACGCTGGAGCAGGGCAGAGGCTGCAGCACAGCTCTGCCAACACCTACCATACAGGCTTCAACGGGTCGCCTGCTTGTCGCCTCACAGAGAGGGCACCGTGGCATCGCCAGGTCTTGGGTAAAATATAGGGAGCTATACGGGGACCGTGCATGGCCAGGGGGCTAACGCACTCCTGCTTAAATACACAGACCTGCTCTTTCCTGTGGCAGCACAAGTACACAGCAGCGTTGTTAAAAAATAAAATGCTAAAACCAGCATTTACTAATGCACACTTTTTTTTAAAGGAGACCGCCTTAAATCCTGACACAAATTAGTCATTTTAATTGTTTTGAGCCAGTTAGCCTGCATTTTATAAAAAGAGTGGGGAGTTAAATGCAGAGGTCTTTAAAGCAGTGTGTGCCTAACATCACACACAGCTTCTAATCAAATGCCGTTAAGCGGGCTGAGATAATTAGGAGGCCTAGTCTGACCCTAGCAATGCTACGTTACCTACTGCATGCGCTGAAGAGAGAAATAAACGGGGGGTTAATTTCTCCTCGCGAACAAGAGCCTGTCGGACGTCACCGGGTGTTTAAAGGGCATTAACTACTTCTAATGTTTAAACCGGAAGCTCAAACCGCAGAGAAGGGCCCTGATGCCACGGGACTCCCCTGCGCCCACCCGACTTTGGGCCGCAGCCCCTGCAGCCGCCCCTCCCGGCGCCGCCATTGCCGTCCCGCCCAGCTCCGCTAGGGGCAGCCTCTCCCGCGGCCCCGCCGCCGCCAGCGGGGGGAGCCCGCCCCTCCCGGCAGGGGCTGGAGAGCCCCCGCCTCCCCCCGTCCTAGCCCTCAGCGGTACCTCCGCCGGCCGCGCTCCCCCCCACTCCGCGGTGGTTGGTTCTGCCTCTCTCTCCCGTTCCCACGGCGCGGGACCGCACCACCCGGCACAAACGGGGCGGGGGGGAGCACGCGACGGCTTTGTGGCCGATCCCCGATGTCACGATTGGTGAGGAGCGGCGCGAACGAATCGGTAACTCGGCGTTGGACTGCGCGGCCCGCCGCCGCTTCCCGCTCCCGGCGCGCGGAGGAGGGCGGCGGCGGCGGCCCGGCCTGTTCCCGGGTTCGCCGACGCGGATGGGTCGGGAGTGCGGCCGCGTAGGCAGCACCGGCAACTGGAAAAGGCAAGGAAATCACTTCCTTCCCCAAGGCACGCATTTAAAAACCGCAAAGGAAGAGTAAGAAGCCTAACCCCCCCCCAAACAAACCCACGGTCTCAGTGGAATAATACTCAAGAGGGTAATGCTACGGTCATGAGGGAAACCTTGTTGTTTCCCATCCGTTTCCTTAATGCTGCGTGTGTGCTGCACTGAGCAGGTAGGAAACGTCAAAACTCCTGCGGTAAACCGTACGCGGTCATGTAATTCAAGGCCGTCACACACACACAAAGGAGGAGCTCTTCAGGACCGTGCAGTCCCTTCCAGGCCCATTTTATATTCCACCTTAACTAATTCCTTGGCACAGTTTTCCTGCCTGTGCTTTGTTCCCTTGCTCTCGTCCCAATCCCCATCTGATCCCTGTTCTGCTGCCTGCACACCTCGGATCGCCATCCTTCACCAGCTCCCAGCTTTGCTGTCGCATTCTTGGATAAAGTGTGCTCCTCCACACACAGGCTGAAATACTGGTAGAGAAGACAGAGGTAAACAAAGACAAGTTGATCGCTGACTTTACAGGAGTGTCTTGAAAATACGTGTGCAAATACACCAAGAGCACCAATACACAAAAGTAAACTATTTGTTGTTGCTGCTTCCAGATGCAGAAACCGTAGTGCATGATCTGAACTGAGACAAACTACTAGCTATGCCTGAGATGGCATGTAGGAACAATTAAGTTTTCAGTTAAGAAAAACAGTGGCACCATTCTTCACACACATGAACTCCAGGAGCTATGATGGCAGAGTAGAAAATGTGTGCCAAAGTCTCATCAGCAAAGACTTGAAGCACCTACTGCAGGAAAAAGAAAAAAAAGACCACCACAGATGCCAAAAAGGAGGGAAATGCAGTATTTAATAAAGAAAAAAGAAACACTTGTGTAGATTTTTTTTTATGAAGAGTCTGGATTTAATTTCCCTTTAGAAATAATGTTCCTTGGACATTTAAGGTGTTAGTCATTTGTTGGAAGTTGGTTTTCTAATTTTTTCACACTGCTTTGCTGTGAGCACTTCCAAAGCATTATTTACAAATGCTATACTTACATGCATTATGTACTTATGTTACACGTATAGCACTATAGTTAATCTTTAAATTTGAGAGGGCATCCAACATTAACAGTCACATGCCTACATGAAAAGCATGGAAAGGAAGTTAAAAGCTGAAGCAGCAGCCAAGGAACATGGCATCATCTTAGATTAAAATTTTATTACTTTGGTACCAATTCCGTGATCTTGAGGGCTGAATTACTGACTTTTAAAGTATGCTGGTAGGAATAATAACTGTAATCTCAGCAAAAGTTAATTACCTTGGGTTAAATCTCAGCTTTTGTAAGGGACAGGTACCATCTTCTTACAAAATTACAGAAGCTGAGCAGAGTGACCTGCCAGAAGCAGACTGCAGAGCTAGAGCATAACGTCAGCCAATAATCACAAGCCAGCCTGAACTTTAAAGACCTCTTTTACTTGGAACTTTTCAAATCTTGCATTCTTAAGAAAGCAAAGCCTCACAGACCTTTTTGCCCAAGATTCTTCATGGCAGTTCTTGCACTGACAGCATAAACCAGACGTCTAGAAAAAGCAAGAGACAGAGCTACCTTTTATTCTTCGTTATTTGGACAGACTTTGGGTAGGGCTGGACGAGGTGCCACGGCGGGGGCGCGTAGCTGCAGTAGCATTCCTATCCTTGTCACCTGGGTGAGGCTGAAAGTGCGGCACCGACAGAGAGGGCAAGCAAACACGGCGGGTGCAAAAGGGGATTTATGTCCTTTTATGACGTTACGGCCTACCGAGGGAGCTCCTGAGAGCCCCGCGTGATGACCAGGAGGCCTAGCTGTACAAGCGGGTCAGGGTATCGATTGCAACGTGGTTAAAATCGTCAGGATAAAGTATTTTAGCAGCTCTGGTAACCTCACCGACTTCAGACGGGGCAGCGCGGCCGGGCGCAGGACACGACCCCCGCGCTGGGCCTTTAAGGCCCCCCCCGCCCCCGCGGGAGCGGGGTCTGAGGGCAGTGACCGCACTGCTCCGGCTGCGCATGCGTGCTGCGGCGCCCTCCTGGCGCAGCGCTGGGTGCTAGCGGCGCTGCCCAGCTGGGGCGGGCGGCGCGATGGCGGCCGCCGTGGGCCTCTCTTCCTCGCCGGGCTCCCGCGCCGTGAGCGAGTTTTGCCAGAACGGGCGGGAGATCTTCCTCGAGGCCTCGCGGCTGCTCCTCACCTACGCGGACAACATCCTCCGGTGAGCGGGGCACGGCGGGAGGCGCCCCGGCAGCCGCGTCCCCTGGGTCGCCGCCCTGTCGCGGCCGGGCCGGGCTCGGTTCGTGGGCCAGCGCCTGGGCGGCGGGCGTTGCGGCGGGGTGACTGGCCGTCCCAGCCGCTCCCCGCCTCCGCGCGGCGGCTGACAGGAGCCCGCCGCTTCAGCCCCCGTGGCATCCGCGCTTCGTCTGCCCCTCTGGTGGGGAGCAGCTGGCGGGGCTTTTCGCCGCTGTGTCCCGAGAGCGGCCCTGAGGGCAGCGGCGGTGGGGTCGGGGTCCGAGGGGCTCGGCTGTCCCGCCGTACGGCCAGCGCCCGGGTGACCGCCGTGACTCGCTGGTCTCGCCTGTGCGTGGGTGCCGAAAGAGTCTGCGGGCACCGCGGGCAGAGGGCGGGCGGCAGCGGCGTGGCAAGTCCAGCGCTTTGTCTGGCGCCTCTTCAAGAAAACAGAGTCCGCGTGTGAACTTAGTAATTCCTCCTGGGTTACTAATGCAGCTTGAGGAGCAATTTATCATAAAATACTCGCACGCAGCGATTTATTTCTGGGGTTACAGGCAGACCATCTCGGAGATGAGCCATATGATTCAATTTTGTTAGGCAATATCGAAGTTCAAAAACATCTCGCTTTTTGTCATTATTTAAAAATATTACTTTTTACATAAGTGTGTAGTGGCTCGGATTTTTACTTATTTATTGCTGGTTGGTTTGTTTTAAGGGCTTGTTTTTTGTGTTGAACATAAAAGCCTGCATTGGCCCTGATTCTGCGGGCATTTAAGCACCTAAAAACTAGTGGATGCATAACAAGTAATGCTAAAATAGCAACTTGATTTTTCTATTGCCTTTCTCTTCTGACTCAGTAAGATTGGTATCAACAGTTAATTATAGTTGAATTCTTGCAAGGTGGCTCTGTAGAGTATATATACACACCAACATGTATGATTGACCTTGATGTCTTGAAGCAACTCAAGATGTACAAGCCGCCCCTCCCTGTCTATATCTGCTTTGTCAACCACTTGCAAAAACTGTGCTGTGTGACAGAGAACAGTGAGTCCTGGGCTGACTCTCTTTAAAGAAGGAGGCGAAAGAAGGTTTAGAACACTTGAAAGAGGAAAGGGGAACCGGGAGGTAGCCCTTCAAGAAGTAAAGAGACCGCAGTAGTTTCACCCGCGTACCAGGAAGTTTAGCATAGCTTCTGTAGTGGGCCTAAAACTGTCCAGCATTGAGCTGAGGACTTCAGTTAGAATGCTGTGGGGTAAGGGGGGGTGTGAAGTTGTCTGTAAGTGTCACTGCAGACTAAGCCCTGCTGGCTAGGACTACCAAACACATATTTATGAACTTGAGTTGCAAACTAAAATTTAGAACCAATTTCGTAACTCTCAAAGTTAAATGCAGAAGGACATGAATTAAGTCAAAGTTTTAGATAGGTTTCATGTTCTGCCTACATGGTGTGAATGAAACTAAACTTTTAAAAGATCTCTTATGAATGACTAATGCTGCTTAGTACAGTTACCCAGCTTTTAAGTGTTTACTTAATTTGCAAACATAATTAAAACTTTCAATTTCTTCAGGTATCCTTATGAAGAAAAATATAGATTAATTCGGATTGGAAATCCAGCATTTTCCACAAAGCTGTTGCCTGTCAGAGGAGCAGTTGAATGTTTATTTGAGATGGGCTTTCAAGAGGTGAGTAAAATTTAGTCATTTTTGATGTCTTCATCAGTTTACACACTAAAATTTAAAATTGGATTTTTTTCTCCTTTCCCAGTTGCGAGGCACTAGATTTGAAGCCAATTGCTATTTTCTTAATTTTCTTTTAATCTTTGTTTGCAAATATCTGCAGTTAACCAACAGAAAATGTAGGTGAGGCTACTTCAGAAATCTGGTGGAGTTAGAACTAAGCTGGTCTGTGATAAGACTGGTTTTCTGCTGTTCAGGCACACTACTAGTTTGCTTAATGGCCAGATACGTATCCATGCTGGCACAAAGGAAATGGTGGGAAACGAGGTGAAAACCCCTTCTCTTGGTAGCAGCTCACTATAAGGTAGACATCAGACTGCATCATAAGACAGTAGTTTCTGTTGTAAATCTGTGCATTGAAACTGTCATTTGGAAGGGAAGAAAAAAAAAGTCCCGCTCTTCTGCTGCTTGTTGCTACCATCAGTAGGGCTTGTGTGGCCCCATAGTGAGTTAGATAAGGGAAGCTGATCTGATTAAAAATTAATCCCCCAAAACAAAAAAAGAAACATTTTTCAGCCAATTCACAGTGCAGCTGCAGAATTACTAGTGTTGTCATGACAGCAGTGGAGGGCAACAGACTATTGAAGTAGTGGGAGGATGAGACTTTTACCCATTTAAAACAGTTATGAAACTGTATCCTAAAATAGTCTTGAGTGAATCTTGATTCTGTTGCAGTCAAAAAGATGTATTTCGAAGATTGCTTTGTGTCCTGAAATGGTCTCTGTCTTGGTAGAATTTAAACTGCCAAAGCTTGTTAAGCTAGAAGCAGCCTTTGTAATTACAGGAGAGCTGGGGTTAAAGCCCAACTCTTGTTTAATGATGCAAAGCTCTTGCTCTAGCTTTGCTTTAATTTGCCTGTTTGATGCCATGCTTCTGTATGGGTACGTACATTATGTTACTTAGGTCCAGCTGTCATGAGACTTCTGCCTCCTCTTCGGGTAAAGTTAATTAGTGTAATTGTCCTAATTAAAAAAAGTATGCTGAAAGAAATGGTGACTGCAGAGGGAGAAATGGTCTGTGGATTTATTCTTGTGCTGGTGCTCAGGAGATGACTTTTAATGATGTGTTTTAGCCAAGAGGTAGTCAGTGTAGCTAGTGAAGCACTCAAGCAGTAATAACATAGTAATTTTAAACATGTTATAAAGTGCTACTCCCACTTCTGTCAGATCTTTAAGAGCATGTTGGCTCAGTCTTACGGTTATTGTGTCAATTGAGGCTGGAGCTCACAAACTCCTCTTCAACTGCGATAACTAAAATTGTTCCTTCTTTTGTCTCTGCTTGGTAAGCTAACTTTTTCAATTAAGAAATGAGGACTCTTCTGCTGGATTGATACATTCTGTTTAGTTTTGTGGCGATTGTTAAGTGTTAAAGTGAAGCACTGCATCTGCAATGATAGGTGACCTAAGGTAACTGTGGATAAACAAATTACTCAGTTTAATAAATAGAAGTGCTGCAGTGGTAGAAACTGAAACTCTTAAAATATGAATGCTTCAGGATAGTCATGTTTCTAGTAACCTATTTCTTATGTTAAGTACATGGATATTTGCTTCTGTCGTAATTACTAATCTGTTGTTATGCTACCAGTAATCATGTTACAATCAAAAATAGGAACCAGAAATCAAGCTGGCTACAGGTCTCAATAAGAATAATATTTCCTATCTGAAAACTTATAAAACCTAAAAGATATTGGTATAAAAGAGAATTCCCAGCAGATGCTGTTCTAGAGGCTTCTTCCCCAGCACTGGCTATCCCCTTGTGTTGCCTAGTGTTTCACTGCTGTACTGTGAGAACTGAGCATTTGTTGGTCGCTTCTGTTGTTGCTGCTTTCTCTGCCAAACCATAATGGTGTTGTCCATGTGTGGGTCTGCAAAATAAGTTACTACCAAAAGCATGTGGTTATGAGCCCTTTGTCTCTAGACTGACTGTAGGTTCTTGATCTAATAGCTTCTGCTGTGAGGGACCGACAAGCTTCTGTGAGGGACCTAATCCAAAGGCTGAATCCTGCCAAGCCTTAGAATGCTAACTTCCAGTAAATTATATACCTGTTAGCTATAGATACAGACTGCTGGCTAGCTTAGACCTGCATTAACTGCTGAATTAATCTGTCTAAATTTCAGGGAGAAACTCACCTGGTTTTCCCTAAGGAAGCTTCGATGGAGCAGCTACGTAAAATCAGAGACTTAATTGCTGGAGAGAGGAGTAGCAGACTGAATGAGTCAAATCAAATCCATGGATCAGGATCCTCTGAAACGGTGGCCAGCACTCAAACAGTTGCACATCAGCCTTCAAGACCTGCTGAGTCTGTTCTTGCCCCTGCCCGTCAGCAACCAGAAACACCACTTGTGCGATCTCTTGAAATGGTAATTATAACCTGAAAACTTTGTAGGCACACTAATCTTGAATATAAAGATTGAAGAAGAGTTAACTGTTGGTACAGGTTGCTCAGAGAGGCTGTGTAGGCTCCAAATGTGAGCGTTTTCAAGACCTGACTGGATAAAGCCCAGAGCAACTTGGTCTGACCTCATAGCTAACCCTGCTTTGAGCAGGAGGTTGGACTAGAGGCACTCTTTATTTTTCCAATGGTTTCTGAAGTTTTTGAGTGTTTTCTTTGGTCTCCATGCAACTTCAACATGAAACATGCCATAATTAGAATATTAGCAAGAGATTTTGTTGAAGATGTTCGTAAATGTTTTATTGATCAGGGTATCATGAAAAAAAAGCTGATTTGTATTGTAAGGGAACAGCAAGGTGTGGGAACAGAGGGTGGGATGGGAAGCTAAGACTAGGGCTCTATACTGTTTGGTATTTGAGAGCCAGCAAAAGAACAGAAGCACAACCATAATGTTTATAATTATTGGCGTCTCAGTTCATGCATTATGACCTCCAGCGTGTAACCTGTGAGGAGGACTTTCTTTTTTCATGCGTGACTGTTGTGAGAGATGGGAATTTAGCCAGGTTGTGTTTCCCTTGTCCAAGAGGTTGAGATGAAGTTCCCTATCAAGACAGAGAGGCAGAGTCCTTTCATCTGATGTTACCTGGCTTGATGGGAGAAGACTCTTAACACCTCATACAGCTTTGAAAAATGAAGTTATGCCTTTCGATAGAAGGTTTGAAGGATGCTTTGGTTTAACTTTCTAAAGAGCTTTTCCCCCTAGAACCAGCGTCACTTTGGTCTTAAAGTTGGTGTAAGGTGAATCCTTCCAAAACAGAAGGATTCAAAATTCCAAAATTCCTTCCAAAATCCTTAAACAGAGTTCATCTCTTTTAAATTATATTATCAGCCATATTGTTGGATACTGAACTATGATATACTATTTCTTCCCAATACCTACCCAAGATCAGTGGAAGAGAAATGGCAGAGCATGGATTGAAGTGAAGGCTTTTGGGGAGAGAGAGCGCTCAGTGACCCATCATCACCCATAATGTCCTTTGGAAAAGAAACTGTTACAGGCACTTGAATATTGAGCTATTTAAGTATGTTAGAATGCTAGTAGTTGCCTCTATAATACACTGACTGGGTTTATTTGAATTGGGGGGGGTGGGTGTGATCTGCTTCTTGGGTTTTACTGTTTCAGCCACTTCCGCAATGGTGGTTGGAAGTGATTATGAAACCTCTAGAGTGACTTGCTGCAGTACTGGTTAGTACTGGAAGCTTTAAAGCTTTAAAAGTTTCATTGATCTTGCAATGAGAAAAATGTTGCAATTTCAAGTTGACATGATGTATTCTGAGGTTAATCCTTCCATTTGTTAATCCATTCCATTCTGCCTTGACTTGCGCTGGCCATCAGAGTTGTGGATCCGTTTCTCTGTAACTATTCTTTTTCCATGCTTCTTGAGATTCAACATGGGTGGTGGGATCAAACTTACTACAATTTAGAGACATTCCTAATGCAGTGTTGGCACTATATTAGAATGCTGTCTTTCAGCTGATCTCTTCAGGGAATTATACTGATAGCTCTCTGAGTCATTGAATTTGGTCTGTATAGTCTGGGTTGATTGGAGGGAAGTCCATAAAATACCTCCTGGCTATGAGTTGGCCATTTTGCTTGTGCAGCAATAGATATTTTATTTTTCAGGGAGTATACTGCAGAGGTATAGTTGTGTTATTGTTGTATACACTGCTGTCGGATGTCAGAGAGATTTAGAGTGGTTTTTGTAGTGCAAGCATTTTTGTTTCTTACCTATGCATTACAGCTGTGATTCATGGGAGTCCTGGTAAGCACAGGGAAAAGTGGCTTACTTGTGACAGCACAGGAATATTCCTAAATGGCACAGTTCTAGGGACCTAACCCATCATTATTTTGCCTCGTTTGAGTCTCTTCTGCGTTTCTTATCATAAGGCGTTCTTGAGACTTAGAGAAAGGAAAGCTCTGGCTAGTCATTATTTGTGTCCATTATGTCATGGACACAAAAGGTGTCCATGGATTCTGATCCCTTCCTGGATGACAGTGATTATAGGAGGAAAGAGGTATCAAAACTTAGATTTGTAGTGAGATTCACCACACTTCTAGATGTTTGCGTAAGACTTCATTGGTATACAGTGGCTTCCATGAAACTAGTTAAGCACTACTGTAATACTGATGGTTTTTGCCAGTGGGAAAATCTGAGTTGTCAAAGAATCTGGGAGACTTTCTGCTGTGCTGAGCAGTATCTCTGAACACTCTTTCAGGAAGCTGACAGAACCTGATCTATAAGCCATTGGCAGTCCCTCACTTCCCCTATTTCTTTCAACTTGCATTAAAGTGAATCTGAACACAATTGGGTTTATGATGTTAAACCAGTTACCTACAGCTAATGAGCTCCAGCAAGAGCAAAACCAGTTCTGTTCCGTTTCAGCTGTTATGAAAAGTAAGGGCTGGTCCTGTAGTATGGTCCAACATCAAAATAATCGCTCCTCATTTAAATGCTCCTTTGAAAGAAGTTATCTTCTGAGGAGTTCTCACACCTGTGTATCATGTTGCATTTGCTGCTAGTGAGTGTGGGATTTTTGCTGAAACAAAGATGGTAGTTAACAAGGCTAAAGACTGAAGCATGATCTTACGGTAGAGGAAAAGTAATTTAGCAGTGCCACGGGCTTCCCCCCAAAATATGCCAGACTCTTAATTTTAAAATCCTGTTTCACTTTCTGTGTTGTCCCCCTTTAAATGGGAGTAAATAGTTTCCTCAGCTACTAACTCCACTATTATTAACTTTAGCTATTTATTTTAGTAGATACGGATGTACCTTATTGGGTGCAACATGTAGTTGCCACTAAGTGACACTTAGGATAACTGACTGAAGAAGCCTAGTTCTTATATTGGATTTCTGTAACAGTGAAATACACTGTTCAGTATATGGTCAGACAGCTGTCCAAATCTGTGTCAGAGTTGATCTGAGAGAGAAGGGAGTAGAAATAGACAAGCAGCATTCATGAATAAGAAATAGAAAAGCGGCATTCATCAATAATAGAGTTCTGCAAACTGGTGTAGCAGTGTCCAGGAAATGGAATGAATTATAGGTTCTTCAGTGGATTTCAGGTAAAAGGTGTCCAAAAGAAATGGTGGAGGGGGGCAGGGAATAAGTCAAAAACTTTGCCATCAGAGATGTCTTTAAAAACAGTTTTCTCCCTGAATCAGTACACTTTTTGTTCAGGACACCATTCGGAATGCTCAGAGATGACAAGGCTGGCTTTACAGTTTGGGTGGTGGTGTCTGCAATTTTTATTGATATCTTTACAAATAAACATTTCACCTGTAAAGAAATATATAATGCAACTATGAGTATAGAATTATGACTGACTTAAACTAAAATAGGAGAGCTTGGTTCTTCTGGCTTAAGGTGGAAGTTCATAAATCATCTTGTGACTGAAAATTCTTTTGCAGGCTGCAAATATCTTGAAAACACTTCAAACAACATTTGAGCATCTTGTATTGATGTATGAGAATCCTTCTATTCAGCAGAAAGCACTAGCTTCAATTCCCCTCCAGCAACTGAAAGGGAAGGCTCAGGAAAAGCTCGCACAAGCTACAAGACTGGACAAAGGTAATGCTACCAATTTATACTGTATATGAAACTGGAAATATTCTTTAAAACATCTGGATGATGCGTATATCTACTATGCTTTAGGTGTGTGGATTTGGTCATATGTCTGCAGGTTCCAAATGCTGTCTCTAAATTAGAATTGCCTTCTTCCTAATTTTCAGATTTTCTACTCTTCTTTCTCCTTCTGTTATTTTTTTAATTTCATTTTTGTCATCCATCCTTTATAGCTTTCACGTAGAAATTTTGAACTCTTAATTTCTGAATTAGTAGTAAACAATGCTGGGGAAACAAATGGGGTAAGCATGTACTGTTATATTCCTTGTATCTAGAGTGAAATAGCTACAACAAGAGGAGGGGAGCTTCTTGTTTGAGTAGTCATTGTTTTGAAATTGTCAGAGTGCAATTTTCCTGTACGTACTACAATTCCAAATTCAGAATAAAATTTCAAAATACTGCTTCTCTTTTTAAAGTGATGTTATTGGTGAGATTTTGCAAGAGACCTTTCCAAGACACACCCTGATACAAAGAATCACCTTTCTTGCTAATGCTTAAATGAATAGAGTTATTCACATGCCATCCTCTTGGAGCTAGGAGTGAAATATAGGCATAAATATTTGTGGCATCAGTGGCTAAAATTCATATTTTCTTCATTAATGCAAATTTGTTTTGAATATACAAAGTCTTTGTTAGTTAAAAATGACATATTTCTATTTTCAAGTGGCAGGTTTAGATTTGTTTCAGCAATATAGTAAAATTTTACTTGTACGAGATAAATATTAAAAAAAAAATATGATTCCAAAACCATATTTAAACCAAAAAATCCTTTTCACTGTGACTCTTTGATAGAAGACTCTGAAGCAATTCTGCTAACTTGACGGGAGTGCTATCAATTTGCAAACCAAAAATAAGCTCTTCTCGTCTTTTTTATAACTGACTTTGTGATGTCTCATACCGCCACACACTAATATGTAATTGTGCCTTTGGCATTAGGGAACTTTTTGACAGTGGATTTTCTTAGTAATTTTTCTCTTTTTATAAAGCTATACTGGGAAGTAGGAAACCATGTAAACAAGTACAAAGAATTCTCACTCAGCAGTGTAGGACAATGCAATAGGGAAAAGAGACATAGCAGTAATAAATGAAAACTATTTAAATTCCTTTAAAAAGGAAAACAAAGACAAGCATACCTCTTAGAATCTGCTCTAATTCTGCTGTGCACATTATTAAAAAGGAGAAGGAAGGAGGAGGGTGATGTTTCCAGGTGCTTTTTCCCAAGCCATCAAGGTGACCTATTCAAAATGGCTTCCAGACCTTAATTTAGATACAAATGAAGGGGAAGGAATGGAACTCCACTGTTTTGGATTGTGGCAGTTTGAAGGCATTTTTAAAGAGCTTTATAGAAACATTCCTTTGGGAATGGATTGTGTATGAGACGTATGGGTAATTGGCCCTTTCAGCTTCTTCGGTTTATCTGTATCGCTCTATTAAGACTGTGTCACCTGTGGGAATAACTGCTTAGTGCTGGGGGACACTTGTTTTTAGGACTTCCCTTACAATGCATAATAGGCATTTTTGGCTTATAAAGGCTAGGAAGATTATGGTCACTTGATCAGAAGTACAAACTTTTTTTACTGTTTCCTTTTACCACTTTCCATTAGAAAGATAGATTGTGCAGTCAAAAATAGCTGCCTGTCACAGCCAACTGTCTTCTGTTCAAATAAATCACATTAGTTGTTCTTTCCATGCAATGTTTTCATGCAGGATTTATTTTAGAAACCAAGAGAAGAATATACATATGATAGCAGTCATATTTTCATAGATCGGTTCTGGTTTGTATGTTGTTGTCCAGGAAAAGAGAATATGGCCTGTGCTCAAAATCTTATCATTCAGTTTTTAGCAGAAAGTTTGAATATACAATCATATCCATTTTGTAAGCAATAACACCTTGTCTGAGTGTTTCAGCACAAATGTTTTTCACCTATAATAAGTAAAAATGGAAATTTTACTACAATTAAAAGTCAGGGTTTCTTGCTTTGATTAACAGATCTTTTCTTGTGCACTTCATGGTCTTGGCAATGTGTGTATAATAGAGTTAGGGCCCCCACAGTCTTTTGTACCAAAGACTACTTCAGCTTCAGAGGAAGATGTGAATTGACCTTAAATAAGTAAAACACACATCTTGCCTAGTCTTTCTTTGCCATCCTGAAAAAGGAGCTACCACATAAATTTGGTGCAACTTCCTTCAAACAGCATTTTTATAAATAAATTATTTTTGTATCTTCATTTGTCAGACCTGTCTGCAGTGTGACTACAAGCAAGCTGTAGTACATAAAATAACCAGGTATTAATATCTATGATTGCAGTGTGGCCTAGATGATGGAGTTAATAGGAGGACTTATTTGAATGTTTATGAATCTGAGAAGGAAGAGCATCTCTCTGGGCATTGGAGCAGAATATACATTTAAAGACTAAGGATTTAGAAGAGATGGATCTCTTCTGGAAGACTGGATTTTTACATTTGTTAATTAAGGAAAGTAGGGTTATTTCCAGGTGGTGGAATAGTGACAGTGTGTGAGTAGACCCTGACACCTGTTGTGAACACAGGAAAATGGGCCAGAAGAGTCTGGTGGTCTAGTGTGGTGGAATCGGCTAGAGTACAAAAATAAAGACATCCTGTGTCTAGCTTGGGTAAGCTGGCAAAGGTGTTAATTTGCTGAATTTATAAATAAACTCAACTTTGTTCGCATGGTATATGTACACATTGTACAATAATTAAGCTGTGTTTGTAGAAAGTCTGTTCATACTACACCTGGTTGTCTGGACTGCTGCCAGTGTCTGGTTTTTTGGGATTATGAAATCAAAGCAATTGTTATTCCTAGTTTAATAGCTAAGAATAGGAAAAGAATATTTAGAAGCAGAAAAAGAATTAACACTCTCTTTTTCTGAAGCCCTGGAAGAATATGAGGGGCAAGAGGAACTTCACCAGGCTTCACTGTATACCTAATTTGTTTTTCTGAGCAATTCCTTATTCTCACTCTAGCTGTAGTGTTTAGGAGTGTAGTTTTTTGTTCTTTAGATATACAGTTTGATGTCATTCAGTCTGGAGAATTTAGATATTCTTTTGTGTGTGTGCTTAAGTGACATATGAAGCTTTTTTTATAATGAGACTTCTAAAATGTAATAAAGGCCCAGAGATGGTGATTTGTGTAGATACTGGAAAGTTCAACTACGTTATTTTTTCATTTGACCTCACTGTGTTGTGTAAATTTTACAGGTGCACATGTGAATGAAGAGGACTTCTTGTTGTTGGAGCTCTTGGACTGGTTTAAGAATGACTTTTTTCATTGGGTAAATAATCTTCCTTGCAGCAGGTGTGGTGGGCAGACAGAGCCTAAAAGTGACTACCTGTTGCCTACTGATGATGATCTAAGGTGGAATGTCAGTCGAGTGGAAAATCATTACTGCAACCAGTGTCAGTTCTGTAATAGATTCCCAAGGTGAGCATACAAAGATTTGCTTTGTCTTTTTTTCTTGTCTTTCCAGAAACAGCTTTGCATTTGTGCATTTTGTGAACAAGTGATAAGTTGTTCACAAAATTAAAGATTAGAGAAGCTGTTTTAAGTAACATGATAGGATGGTTGATGAACCAGCAATTGCTCTATAAGATTAGAGATTTTTAAAAACAAAATATTGCTTTCTTTTACATGGCCTTGTTCTGAATACTTGTCTGATTTTCTTCCCTTTTTTTTTTACTGTTAATTTGGTAAAGTACAACTTCTAAATAAAATACGTTAATATTGGCATGGTATGTAGGTAGATTTTTGTTATTTCAAGGAAAACTTTCACTTTTATGGGAAATCACAAAGGGTAATGCACATCTTTTGCTGAGTCTATAGCAAAAAAGCAAATACGCGATTTCTTAATATTTTTGCTATCTATCAAAAGGACCAGCATACAAAAATAATATTTCAAGACGAAGTCTAAGTCAATTTTGGAAACTGAAAAAAAACAGATTCCTTTCAGTGGTGTGATAAGCAGTGATGGAGTCATGTGAGTCAAAGTAAAAGTAACATTCTACTCGCACTTGTTTTGTGCAGTACAGCAATCATTTCCATTGTGTTCTGTGGACTGAATGGCACTGAAATCTGTTCAAATCATCACAAGGACAGGCACGATGTAAAGATTTTGAAAGGAGAAATGTATTTTCAGTTATTCTGGTTTTGTTTTGTTTTTCTCCTGTAGGTATAATAACCCCGAAAAACTTCTGGAAACCAGATGTGGACGCTGTGGCGAGTGGGCTAACTGTTTTACACTGTGTTGCAGAGCCGTAGGGTTTGAAGCTAGATATGTCTGGGACTGTACAGGTATCAGTATTCTAGAATATTGTAACGTTAATACAAACCTATGCAAAATGAGGTTATATATTTTATGGTTCTGAGATTATATTAGCCATCAGGCAGCATATAAAGTTATGCAGTTCAGCAAACAAAGACAATATAAATTCAATTTCCTGTCTTGTCTGATGAGATGAAATATAGTTCTGCAAGTAAGGTTAGATGATTGACTTCAGAATGATACAATCTTCAGTTGAATCTAAGGGAACGTGGTCCTAAGATAGAAAAAGCAAGCTCTGGTAACTTTTCTGAATGTAGATGAACAGAAAACATGTTCTTTCAGCTGTTCCTTCGTTTAATAAATCAGGAAAAGTTATAATATTCTGCAGTATTAGAAGAGAGGATCTATCCTTATAGTTCATTTTTTCTTCTTGGCCTTTGTTATATAGATCATGTGTGGACTGAAGTATATTCTTCATCTCAGAAAAGATGGCTTCACTGTGATCCTTGTGAAAATGTCTGTGATAAACCTCTTCTCTATGAAACTGGGTGGGGAAAGAAGCTGTCCTACATAATTGCATTCTCCAAAGATGAGGTAAGAGTAATGATGATAATAAATTTGCCCTGAGGCAAGTGCATGATGTATTCCATCTTAGTGTGATTTCCAGAATTGTTATAGAAAAACATACTTTGAGCTAGCCTCTTTAAATGAAGCAAGATACATGGGAATTTTTGGTTGCTTTATTTTCTTCTTCAACTTGTGCTTGAGGTTGTCGATGTCACCTGGAGATACAGCTGTAAGCATGAAGAAGTACTCTCTAGAAGGACAGCACTCAGTGAAGCTACACTACGTGAAACAATTAATGCATTAAATAAAACGGTATGTAACTTTTCTTAAATGTATTTCTTTAAGTGAAACGTAAGTGTCTTTCCAGAATGTGAAGTCCTTGAACAAAGGAGTGCATTTGGTAGCCTGATAGGAATGTCCATGCACTGTGGAATGTAAAATACTGCTAACTATACAGACCTCATTTTACACTGAATACATAAGAATCAGTCACAGTGCTGAACATAGGTGAAATAAGATGAAGGATGGTATGTAAAAGGATTGTCATATCTCTTAAATAGTCAAGTGTGTGTGTATATATAATATATTAAATATATAAACACAGTATGTTATTATATATGTTTTCTTGATGGCTTTGGAGTAGACTTGTGCATCAACAGATGTTGGGAGTAAACTACAACTGCTTTGTAACTATGGGGACTCCTTGAGGGCAGCTGAGCATTTTCCACATCAATAATGCTATAGCTTGAAAACAATAGCATTTATAGTTATAAGAAATGTAGGCCTAATTTGTTTCCCATGACTTTTTACAAGCTCTAGGAAGCAGGAGGAGTGATTCACAGGCTGTTTCCAAGAGTTTCAAGAAGTGTTGATACCATCAGTAGAGCTTTGGCTCAGTGCCACATATACTGTTCATGCCTAACATCCCCAAAACACACGGAGCCATTTGCACCTGCATGTCATAGTCACAGAACCTGAGTGTACTCAGCACCTCTCTGCTAAGCTTTTTCCACTCCCTACTTGGGACAGGATGAACTTTTCTTGACTCTATATACTAGAATACCACAAAACCTTGAACCACCTGTAAGGTTCCATTTTGTCCCCACTTCCTTCCAGGGCTAATTCCTGTGTATGGAAACTTTAGTTCCTGTGCTAGTATATAGCTGATGGCTTAATAAACAGATCATGCCTTTTTTTAGAGGTGTGCTGGCTTGAGGGTTATAGCCACACACTAAGAGTGTGAAGAATTGAGCTGGACTCGTGATTTCAAGCCCTGGCTTCAACTATTTTTATCAGTAATGAAAAATTAGAGTCACGTAGCAGAGTGGAGCACTGAGAAGGCTGACCACAGAGTAGCAAAATAAAAGGAGGTAGAGGATCAGAAATTCAAGTTGACGAATGCATGCGCTTTGTGCAGGGTTGCAAGAATTTAATGGTGTCCTCACTGAGCATTGAACCCTTGCTGACTACAAAACTGATCTGAGGGGCCTTTCTTCTGATCTACTGGCAATAGAAACCAGTCACCAGACTCTTCTCCTCCACCAGTTGTCCGTAGGGAGAGAGAACCTTGGAAATGAGGTGCTAGTAAGTTGAAAAATTACTCTGACAAGATTGATGGAATCTGGAAAGTATAGGCAACTGACTCATGGGCTGGCTTGCGTGACCTCTTTCTCACCTCAATGATGTCGCCATAGAATCATGCTCTGCTTCACTTACAGAAGTCTAGAGAAATCCAGTACAAAAGTGCATTGCCATTTCCAACAGATGGTGCTGCACGTTGGTCTATTGGCCTGTTTTCTTTTTTTCCACCTACTCTATAGGACTGTGCAGCTCATGAGCTGACATGAGCACTTTTCAAACAGAAAGGAGAGCTGTTCTTGTCATATTTTAAATGAAAATTTCATTAAAAACCAACTACAGGGGAGAAAGCTATACACGTGCTTCCAAGGCACTCTTGTATTTCTCCTATCTTCCTTTCTCTACACCTGGAAAATCCCAGCCCTTTCTTCTCTAAGCTGCACACTTTCCCTGCTGCTTTCCAGTATTATTAAAGCTGTCTTGTGATTCTATCAGAACATCTTTGTCAGTCTTTTTGATGGTATCTTATTCTGAGGAACAACTTACTCTCCCTTTCTACAAGCTGAATGATAGTCACGCTCCCCTCCTCCCACACACACTTCCTTTTGCCCAGTAGCTTTTCAGAGTATGTTTGATTAAATTAATTTATTAAATTGGTAATAAATTTAATCCCTGTAAGTATCTGCTCTTACTCCTTTTTTCTTTTGTCTGTTATAGTTGGAATTGGATTTCAGGGACTTAGAGGCAGTTTGCCATCGGATTGCTAGAAGAACAGTTTTTCTTTCTTACATTTGTCCTAGTTAAAGGGCATTTACTAAAGTTCATACTAAGGTGACAGTGCAGTGGGAATCAAGGGACTATTAAAAAGTTGCTATCTGAGGATCTCCATGTTGTATTCAGCAGCTTCTGCAGTCAGTAGAGGGGTAAGGCAGCTCACCCCTAGAATTATCAAGACATTTTATAGCAGGTTTCTATTACGCTGCTCAGTCACAAGTCTCCATTTCAGCTAGTATGCTGTTTCCTTCACTGCAACCTATTCAGCAGATAACTGATGTAGGCAGAGGCCTCCACTAACTTTCCCTTTTCCCATCATCTCCTAGAGACTGGTTCCCCACTAGGAGGGATTATAGTCTTGGTATCTTTTGATGCAGAGCTCCAACACTGCATCTTTCAAGCTCAATTCTTGTAAGTTACAACTAGAGAAGCACGGTATGCAGTATACATTATCACATAGACTGCAATGTTAGTGAAAAGGGAATCTAAGAGATCATTATTGTGCTTTCCTGCATAAAGAGCAACGGCTCTGGTCATTATTTCTCTGCATGTCTGTCTGTTTAGTGGCCAAGCAGAGACAACACAACAGTCAAAGGATGTTGAGTAACTGTCACTGTTAAATGGAAAAAGAGGCAAGGATAATTTAATCTATTCAGTACACTATTTTACTTGTCAGAAACACTGTGTGTGTTTTATTTGGGTCAGGCATTCCTAAATGGGTGTGCAGCCTGTGGATTACCAACCATCTGATGTTATTCTATAGTACCATTCACACCTTGACTACAAAGTTTTTCTTCACCTAGTTTGTATGGGCACTGCCCTATTCCAGTCCATTCTATGTTACCCCTATAGAAAAGGGGGGGAGGACCCTGAACTTTCACTGCCTTCATTGGAAATTGGATGGTGGGGCAGGGAAACAAATTATTTCCATTTGTTCCAGGCCCAGTTGTTGGTAGATTGTGAATGGTTATAGCTACAGCCAGGTCAGCTCTTAAAAGGAAAACTAGTAATTTAGGTCGAATTGCGACCATCTCATGATGATTGATGTGGGATGAACCAGTATTCCTTGTTTAATGGTTTGAAATTAAACTTCTATCTT
This sequence comes from Mycteria americana, assembly GCF_035582795.1. Taxonomy (NCBI): domain Eukaryota; kingdom Metazoa; phylum Chordata; class Aves; order Ciconiiformes; family Ciconiidae; genus Mycteria; species Mycteria americana. The sequence goes on along the minus strand of NC_134366.1, from coordinate 43,884,935 downwards.
CAAATTCTCTGTTTCTTACCCAGCAGTGGATCCACGTAAATCACAGGTTAGCCACCTCCCAAAACACAGTCCTTCAGGAAGCATCAACAGCATAACTCACACGTGATGCACAACTGATTTTAAAGCTGCGGTTCTCAACCCCTCTTCCTTCCTATTCCCTTTGTTTGCCAAAGAAAGGTGGGGCCTGAGCATGTATGTAGAGGGTAATACCTTAAGAAAAAACAAAAGCAGGAAGTTTGAGCCATGACAGTTGATAATAGAGTTCTTGGAATCCATTTCAGTACGTGAATGGTATTGATGACAATGTCATTTGTAGGAAATGTACTTACAAGTTTTCCCAGCACAGGCAGTGTTGATCTCTGCAGAGTCTGAGCATTATGCATATCTTACAGTCTGCTAGCATTTATATAATGCTATGGTCCTTAGTGTTGAAGGAGCTGGCAGAAGAGCTCACCAAGCCCCTTTCCATCATTTACCAGCAGTCCTGGCTAACTGGGGAAGTCCCTGCTGACTGGAGATTAGCGAATGTGACACCCATCTTCAAGAAGGGCCGGAAGGAGGACCCGGGGAACTACAGGCCTGTCAGCCTGACCTCGGTGCCGAGGAAGCTGATGGAGCAGATCATCCTGAGTGCTATCACTCGGCATGTAGAGAATAACCAAGGGATCAAGCCCAGCCAGCATGGGTTCAGGAAAGGCAGGTCCTGCTTGACCAACCTGATCTCCTTCTATGACAAGGTGACCCGCCTAGTGGATGAGGGAAAGGCTGTGGATGTTGTCTATCTAGACTTCTGTAAAGCCTTTGACACAGTCTCCCACAGCATTCTCCTGGAGAAACTGGCTGCTCATGGCTTGGACGGGTGTACTCTTCGCTGGGTAAAGAACTGGCTGGAGGGCCGGGCCCAAAGAGTGGTGGTGAATGGAGTTTACTCCAGTTGGCAGCCGGTCACAAGCGGTGTTCCCCAGGGCTCGGTGTTGGGGCCAGTTCTGTTTAACATCTTTATCAATGATCTGGACGAAGGGATCGAGTGCACCCTCAGTAAGTTTGCAGACGACACCAAGTTGTGTGGGAGTGTTGATCTGCTTGAGGGTAGGCAGGCTCTGCAGAGGGACCTGGACAGGCTGGATGGATGGGCCGAGGTCAACTGTATGAGGTTTAACAAGGCCAAGTGCAAGGTCCTGCACTTGGGCCACAGCAACCCCATGCAACGCTACAGGCTTGGGGAAGAGTGGCTGGAAAGCTGCCTGGCAGAGAAGGACCTGGGGGTGTTTGACAGCCGCCTGAATATGAGCCAGCAGTGTGCCCAGGCAGCCAAGAAAGCCAATGGCATCCTGGCTTGTATCAAAAATAGCGTGGCCAGCAGGACTAGGGAAGTGATTGTGCCCCTGTACTCGGCACTGGTGAGGCCGCACCTCGAATACTGTGTTCAGTTTTGGGCCCCCCACTACAAGAGAGACATTGAGGTGCTGGAGTGTGTCCAGAGAAGGGCAACGAAGCTGGTGAAGGGTCTGGAGCACAAGTCTTATGAGGAGCAGCTGAGGGAACTGGGGTTGTTTAGCCTGGAGAAAAGGAGGCTGAGGGGAGACCTTATCACTCTCTTCAACTACCTGAAAGGAGGTTGTAGAGAGGTGGGGGTCGGTCTCTTCTCCCAGGTAACAAGTGATAGGACAAGAGGAAATGGCCTCAAGTTGAGCCAGGGGAGGTTTAGACTGGATATTAGGAAATTTTTCTTCACCAAGAGGGTTATCAAGCATTGGAACAGCCTGCCCAGGGAAGTGGTTGAGTCGCCATCGCTGGAGGTATTTAAAGGACGTTTGGATGAGGTGCTTAGGGACATGGTGTAGTGGTGGTCTTGGTAGTGTTAGGTTTATGGTTGGACTCGATGATCTTAAAGGTCTTTTCCAACCTATATGATTCTGTGATTCTGTGATATGCAAGAGTCTACTGGGTGTGGGGAGATGACAAGAATTAGCGTACTTGTACTCTTTACAGGAACTTACTAATTTCTTGCATCATACACAGAAGAGGCCTGTCTTCTGAAACACCCCTTTTGTGTTGAAGCACTGTTTATTAACAGGGTTTTTTTTTCAGATACTGTTACAACAGCTGCAGAGCAAGGGCAACGAAGTCTCAGTGTGGCATCACTAATTTCAGTGGTGATGACCCCTGACACTGGGTTTGAATCACAGAATCGTATAGCTTGGAAAAGACCTTTAAGATCATCGAGTCCAACCATAAACCTAACACTACCACGACCACCACTATACCATGTCCCTAAGCACCTCATCCAAACGTCCTTTAAATACCTCCAGGGATGGCGACTCAACCACTTCCCTGGGCAGCCTGTTCCAATGCCTGACAACCCTTTCAGTGAAGAAATTTTTCCTAATATCCAATCTAAACCTCCCCTGGCACAACTTGAGGCCATTTCCTCTTGTCCTATCACTTGTTACCTGGGAGAAGAGACCAACCCCCACCTCTCTACAACCTCCTTTCAGGTAGTTGAAGAGAGCGATAAGGTCTCCCCTCAGCCTCCGCTTCTCCAGGCTAAACAACCCCAGTTCCCTCAGCTGCTCCTCACAAGACTTGTGCTCCAGACCCTTCACCAGCTTTGTTGCCCTTCTTTGGACATGAGTCTCTAGTGAAGGGCCTAAAACTGAACACAGTATTCGAGGTGCGGCCTCACCAGTGCCGAGTACAGGGGGACGATCACTTCCCTAGTCCTGCTGGCCACACTGTTTCTGACACAAGCCAGGATGCTGTTGGCCGCCTTGACCACCTGGGCACACTGCTGGCTCATATTCAGACAGCTGTCAACCAACACACCCAGGTCCTTTTCTGCCTGGCAGCTTTCCAGCTGCTCTTCCCCAAGCCTGTAGGGTTGCATGGGGTTGCTGTGGCCCAAGTGCAGGACCTTGCACTTGGTCTTGTTAAACCTCATACAATTGACCTTGGCCCATTGATCCAGCCTGTCCAGGTCCCTCTGCAGAGCCTGCCTACCCTCCAGCAGATCAACACTCCCACACAACTTGGTGTCATCTGCAAACTTACTGAGGGTGCACTCAATCCCTTCATCCAGATCATTGATAAAGATATTAAACAGAACTGGCCCCGACACAGAGCCCTGGGGAACACCACTTGTGACCGGCTGCCAACTGGATTTAACTCCATTCACCACCACTCTTTGGGCCCAGCCATCCAGCCAGTTCTTTACCCAGCGAAGAGTACACCCGTCCAAGCCATGAGCAGCCAGTTTCTCCAGGAGAATGCTGTGGGAAACCGTATCAAAGGCTTTACTGAAGTCTAGATAGACAACATCCACAGACCTTTCCCTCATCCACTAGGCGGGTCACCTTGTCATAGAAGGAGATCAGGTTGGTCAAGCAGGACCTGCCTTTCCTGAACCCATGCTGGCTGGGCTTGATCCCTTGGTTATTCTCTACATGCCGAGTGATAGCACTCAGGATGATCTGCTCCATCAGCTTCCTCGGCACCGAGGTCAGGCTGACAGGCCTGTAGTTCCCCGGGTCCTCCTTCCGACCCTTCTTGAAGATGGGTGTCACATTCGCTAATCTCCAGTCAGCAGGGACTTCCCCAGTTAGCCAGGACTGCTGGTAAATGATGGAAAGGGGCTTGGTGAGCACATTTGCCAGTTCCTTCAGTACTCTCGGGTGGATCTCATCAGGCCCCATAGACTTGTGAGTGTCTAAGTGGTGCAGCAGGTCACTCACCATTTCCCCCTGGATTATGGGGGCTCCAGTCTGGTCCCCATCCCTATCTTCCAACTCCGGGGGCTGGGTACCCAGAGAACAATTGGCCCTGCTATTAAAGACTGAGGCAAAGAAGGCATTAAGTACCTCAGCCTTTTCCTCATCCTTCGTCACTGTGTTTCCTCCCCCGTCTACTAGGGGCTGGAGATTCTCCTTAGCTCTCCTTTTGCTGCTAATGTATTTGAAGAAGTGTTTTTTGTTGTCTTTTACAGCAGCAGCCAGATTGAGCTCTAGCTCAGCTTTGGCCCTTCTAATTTTCTCCCTGCACAGCCTAATCAGTGGCTACATCAGTGGCTCGAAGAAAATTGTAGATTAGTATTGCTAACTTAGGGTAAGCCATATCAAACTTCCTCTGAGCTACAGTGAGACCTGTAGTACTGCATATGGATACCCAAAGTGCCCAGGCAGGTGTGAGACTCAGGAAGGCCTGGTGTTTCATGAGGAATGGCTGGAGTCACTGCTCATCATCCATCAACACAAGCAGAGGTGTATTTCCCCCTTGCTGTGGTAGAGCTGGTATTTGGCAGCTGGAAGTTGTTCAGCTGGAGCTGTTTCTCACATTTCTCTGTATCTACTTTCCTTTATCCAGTTCCACATTGTCTGGAACAAAACCCCTTCAAATGCCTCTTTTCTGATCCCTAATAGCAAAACTTTCTGAGGTCAGGACTGTTTTTGAGATAATTGGAATACTTATCGGCCTGAAGTTTCAGGTCCTAGTGGGCTGAGTGTCCATGCCTTGGGCGATCACCAAAGTAGAAAAAAAAGATGATGTGTAATCATTTGCATACTCAATGTTGAACTTAATTTTCCAACCCTGTGTGGGTGTATCCACAGTTAAGGAAGAAGGCTTCACATATCAGCTCTGTATATTTGATGTGAAAATCATGGAGACAAAACCCCAGCTTCTCAATGAATTTTTTGTAAGTGTGTACCAAAAAAATATCCATAGCTTTATTTATGTGGGCAAAGAAAGCGTGTTATATAATTCTTTCTCTTTTCCACTAATTTATCTGGAAGCATAGGTGATACGTTTTTCTCGGTTTTCTGATATCTGCAAAAATATGAATGTCATAGTTTGTTTATGATAGCCAGTCACTGTGAAATAACTGTTTCGGAGACTAACTGAATCTTTTGTTTGGGCTTAATCACAAAACCAAGACTGTTGCCAGCCAAATCACTCCACCTTAGAGAAGAAAAATTTGACTCAATAATTATGCCTGTTTTCTCTTTCCCCCAAATAATATCAAGAACAGCTACGGTACAGAATACGTACGAATAACTATAAAACGTGCTATGGAAGTGTTTTATCATCCAAGCAAATGTCTTATAAACATAGCACAAACCTTATTTTAAAAGAAATCCACATAGTGCATGCAAGTTCACAGAAGAAGCACTGCTGTCGAATAACCATGCAGTTATGACTGATTTATATCTGCACATGTGGTATAAGATTAATGTTTCTAACAGTCAGTCTAGACTTTAAATGTTAGTCTGTTTTTCAATTCTTTTTTTCCCTGTTGGTGTCACTCTAGAGCACAACTACAAATACCATTTATTTGAATTTTTTACTTTGTTTCTTAAATGTATTTTCAGAGACAACAGTCTTTGTCAGAAAATAGAAAAAGAGAGCTCTTGGAAAGAACAATTGTGGAACTTGTTGAATTCATTTCTCCTAAAATGCCTAAACCTGGAGAATATGGTGGAAGGACATCAGGTTCAATGGCTTGGCGAATAGCCAGAGGCGAAATTGGTCCAGAGGTATTTAACTTTTGCACTGGTGATCATCTTAGAGGTAGCTAACTAGAGGTTCTATAATTATGGTCTGCAGAGGAATAGCACTTATGGTAGGTAGCCTACAGATTTAGTTCAAACAATGAAACGCAAAAACATTAGGTGCAAGTTTGATGTCAATTCAGTAGAGGTCCATAAGAAATTTTTGAAGATTGATGGTGGTCCATTGATTCTAAAATGTTTGGGAATCCTTGATCTGAAGTGTGTTTTGCTCTTACAAGTTAATAAAAAATATTTCTTTTCCTTTTAATTAGTTACAGTGTGACAGAACTAGAAAGTTTAAGGCAGTTGAAAGCAGTTGGGAAAACTTTTAAAAAATGTTTGTTTATATTATTACTTACTATTGATTAAAGCCTAGAAGTAGGCGTCGACCAACTATTTTTGTTAATAAAACAATGTGGGAGCAATTAGGATTGTGTAAATGGAGCAATCTCTTAAATAATAAGCTCAGTTGATTTTTCATATCAATGTTTTTGACTATTTCCAAAAGCAAGATTTTATTTTTTATTATTTTATGCTAAGATACAGTTTCCGAGAACTATAGCCATATTTAGCTTGAGCCACCATGCAAAGGTGTGACTTAGCCCATCACTTGTTACATCAGGTTTGTAGTGATCCTGTCATATAGGATGACTGACAATCCTAAATAGAACCAGTTAGGTGAAATTAATGAGTTTCATAGGATTGTTTAAGTTTGAGAAACTAAGTTTATTTCAGTTCTCCACAGTTTAGAAGACTTAAGTTCTGCTTTGCTGAAACTCATGAGGAAAATAACAAATCTTTTAAAAAAAAAAAAAGTAATACTGTGAAGTTATGAAGTTCGTACCTTACGTTTTTTGAAGTTGTTTTGTGAACTGTCGTATACAAGCACCTATATATGATAATCACAGAATTACATTTGCTATTCAAAATAACCATTTACTTATTGATTGTACAAGAAATATACTCAACATATAAGTTTTCTATTCCTAACATGTTAATATCTTACTTAAATTTGCTAATATAATGTTACTTTGTTATTAATTTACTTCTAAAAATAATTAAGTGTAAATTTAAAAAATAAATTTACTGCTCCCCTCTGGAAAAGGTTCTATTGTAGGAAACTGGTTTAAAAATTTTGCTTTGCAGAAATGCTTTTGTCCATGACCTCTCTTAAAATTACATTTTTTTCAATTGGCAGCAAAACTGAATTGGGAAACCATCGCATGCTGTTTAAAAGTCACATAGTCTTACTGAAATGTATTGGGGAATGAAGGTGCTTGTGATTTTTGCCTTTTTCAGAAAAGAAAAGAAGTAATTTTTATTCCCTCTGAAAAAGAGAAGACATCTAAACTCTTTCACCTCATCTACAATATAGTAGAAGATAGTTATACACGGATTTCCAATAATAATGAAAAAATAAGTGGCTGGGAAACAGGTGTTTGGAAGGCAGAGTCTATTTGGAGAAAGGTTGAAACAGATTGGAAAATGGTAAGAATAACAATTATTAAAAGCGTAAAATCTACCATAAAAGTATGATAACTGATAAAATAGAAAACCCTTGCCAATGTTTGGCATCAAAACCTCTCTTGGTGCCCATAGAATTTAGCTGATGTTAGTAAATGTTACTGTTAAGCTTCAAGTAAGATTGTCAGATGATTTAAGAAATTGGAAATAAATTTAGCTTTTCTTTCAGGAAGGATGACTGAATTCTCTGCAGGTAGGTAAAATCCTTGCTAAATCACCAAATTTTAAAAAAAACTTCCTTTGTATGCTTTTGGGCAAACTCACAGTACTGTTTTACTGAAAAGCAATACTTCTCTCAAAAAACCACTTTTTTAGGTTTTTTTTTTGTTGTGGGTTTTTTTGTTTTGTTTTGGAGAACAGCTTTATAGTGTATCATATCTCTTTGATACACATCCAAAGGAAGAAATTGTCATCCTAAATATTACAGTTCCATCTGCGAGAAGGCAAAAACCTGTCAGTTATCCAGATTATTGTATACCCTGCCCAGACTCCTTCCCATCTGTCAGGACACTGAGCAGCAGAAGAGTCATATGCTCTAAATCGAAGAAGAGGAGAACTGATGCCTGTAAGATGGGAAGGGGTCATTTACTAGCAAACAGCTTTTCCCACAACAGCTACCAACTGTGGAACTGAGCATTCCTGTCAGGGACTATAGCATGTTATTGCTTTGTTCCCCTCTCATTTTACTAGTCTGAAAGGTCTCTGGCCAGACATTCTTCTAGCTTAGGCAATGGTTTGCTTCCCATTGATGAAAAACGGAGCTAAGTATATAACTGTCTTCTGAGGTTTTCTGTGCTGGGTCTATACATAACTGACTTGCAAAATGCAATGGGGGAATAGCTTGAAAAAGTTATTCTACATAAAAGAGAAGGAATAAGGGAAGAAACTGGAGAATAATATAAAAGATGTTACAACAGGGTAGGCTAATAGGAACAGAGAAGTAACAAAAAGTCAGAATAAGGGACAACTGTTCTCTGCTTTCCTAGGATCTGCTAAAAATCTGATAGCACATTTATATCTTGAAGTCTCCAATGATCCATCATCCTCACTTTTGCAAGAAACATACTGTCTTTGCACTGAAACCAATTAAGAGTTTGCTGTTCTGCTCAGCTCTACTAATCAGATAAAACAGGGAGGGACCCATCTATAAGACCAGGCAGAAAGACTTTACCCTTGTATTCATACCCTTGTATGTCAGCACCTCTGTTTTTCTAGATAAAGGATGAGAGGGTGGCCTTGAGAAATTAGGAGCTACAGATCCAGGTATATATCAGGCTTGTGGGTAAGGCATGTTAGTTCTACAGGAATAGCATCTTCCAGAATGTCTGTGTATGAATCTAAAATGACTTTTCATTGAGGGATGTTTGTATTATGGGAGACAGCAGAGGGAAAGGTTGTTTGGAGTTTGCATATTCTTTTTGTAATGCCTCTAGTAGATCTGCAAGGTACGGATTTGGAGTTTGATTCAACAGCTGTCCAAGAAACTTAGCAGCCAAAGGAGCATTCACAGAAATATTTTGTTTATCATTTAGTATGTGATGAATGGAAAAGAATTTAAACTAAAAAGCCACAGTAGAGGTAACTACAGGTATTAGCCCAGGAGTAACAGAAAAGAACCATCAGTTATGTACTCCGTCTTTTCAATGTGTGATCAAAATGATTCAGATAGGTGATCATCTTGGCCAATCTGATAGTGGCCATCTCCATCGTATTTGTGCATTTTCTTGCTACTCAGTGTCACTTGACTTTATGGTGCAAAACTCAAACGGGTACAAAACACAAATTTAATCAGATTACCCAGAGATAACTTGGCATCCAGGGCTCAAACAAGCAGACCACAGTAGGTGATAATAAAAAGGTAAGAACTTGTAGATCTGAAATCCATGGGTTTATAAAAGCTTCTTTTCCAGAAGAATTGCTCCGGTGGAAGGGAATTTGAATGAGTCTTTCCACCGCCCCACCCCAAATTCAGACTTTTTTCAAATAATACTGGAAAAAGAATAGCCAGGTGTGAAAGGTAGAGGACAGTTTAAAAGACACAAAAGGAAACTTTTAACTTCTCTTTTTCTGATTAAATGCTTGGATACTACAATGGATGATGAGATGGGCTAATGCTATAATTTTTATCCCTAAAAGCCTAGGTTTAGTGCACCTCAACCAAGTGGTAATTAATGGAGTGTTTTGGCTTCCTTTCTCAAATACAGCAATTCAGTAGGATCTGATCAAGGGAAATCTCTTGCTAGAACTAGCTGAGGTACTTCAAAAATTGTGTGGAGATCAGCACTTTCATGAACATTAAGATTATATTTGCATGAAAGCAGGTTAAATTGTTACGTTTTCATAGGTAACTTTCAGTGTAACACCTCACATCTTTGGGGTTTTTTAGCTTTCTTAAACATGAGAATTAACATTTTTATGCCTGGTGCATAGTAACACTAAAATTCTGTTTTATAGCCTGTCAATGACATTTCTATATTCAGGTGGGATCTTTAGTAAAACATACTACTGTGTTTTATTATCATTTCATTAAGGGTTGTTTTTTCCAGATTAAAAACTGAAGAGCTATCTAAGTCCATTCAGTTATGACATTTATCAGAAGCCTGAACATGACAGAATTTTGATAAGTTTTCTTAACTAAGGATTCTGAAAGGATCATGACAGTTTTGACTCTTTAATCTGTAATGTCTGTTATCTTGGTTTGCTGATAATAGATGCTAGACTTGAAAGGATCATCAGATGCTATTACAAAATTTTTATGAGGGTTCATAGTAACTTTAATGGATGTTAACATATAAGCTTGACTGTTCAGCCAGGTGAAGTTTAGAACAGCATTGGGACTACATTAAATTATGCAAATCTCTCACAGTTCACATAATGTTAATACAGGATTTATATACAGCTAGCATGTATGATTTGCTTTAACGAAGACATGTCAAGTCCTAGGAGAATTGGTGTGTAGCCAGCAGCCACATCTGAAGAATCCAAAATACTGATTATAGAGTTTCCTTCATTAGCAATACTGAACAACCAAAGTGAAACCGTGTGTGGGCCTGTGCATTTATATAAAAAACAGAAGTCTGGTTTTTGGTTTTTTTTAAATAATAAACGTAGGTATTTTTGTGGCTTAAAGTTTACCAAGCATGTTGAAATAGATTAGCGTTCCCTAGTGAAGGACTATGAACAAGTACAAATACCTAACTGTGGAATAGGCTTAAGGATTCAGAATGAGATTATATACAAAACTGTACTATGTACAGTTCTGAGGTTCCGAGGCTTCATAAAGAATGAAAGTGTGTTATCTTAAAATTTTATGTCCTTGTTACAACGATTAATCAGATGAGTGATGATCATCTCAGTTTTTGACATGCTGACTATGTCTTCTTTCTGTTCAGGTTTATTTAGCCCGAAAAGAGGGGTCATCCTCTGCTTCCATCAGCTGGAAGTTTGAGTGCAAGTCAGTCGGTCTGAAAATAGATAACATTTCAATCAGGGCAAGCAGTCAGACATTTCAGAGTGGAAGAGTAAAGTGGAGACTTTGCTCTCCAACAGCAGAAATTGCTCTGATAGGAGGTAAGTGTGGAATTTAAATAATGAATTATATCACGCAGCAAAGGTGTAACTGGAAATAAATAGTTTCTATGGAGAGAGCACTGTGCAAATACTAAAAATGAAATGCAAATGCATTTTGACTTTTTCAACTTGGTCTGTCTTAGCAAGGTCAAGAAAATACTGTGCATTTAATCAAAATTGGTATAAAAAACTGGTACAAAGCCCAGTTTTATTAATATACACAGCCCTACCTGCAACAGAGCAGGGTTAGCAAGAACACAGAGTGGGTACAAGATACTTGTGTGTTTTACAAGGAAGGATAGATGCTTCTATGTGCAGTGGCTTCAATCTTGACTAGGTCCTCTGAGCATGAGCACTAAATGAATATTAACTAAAAATTTGCAGCTGGGGGTTTTTTCTGCCACTGATTGACAGATGAATTTGGATAGTTGCAACTGAGATCCTTAAACATTCCTTACAAGTTACCCTTTTTAACATGCATTCTAGCATTATATTCTGTCTGGAGCAGTGGTTTACTGAATTGTTTATCTTTTCCTCCAATAGATAAAAATCTTTGCTCCTATTCAGATTTTTCTGGTGCAACGGAAGTTATGTTGGGAGCAATTCTAAATGGAGGGGATGGTGAAGCTGCATGGCAGCACACACAGCTGTTTAGAGACAGCTTAACAGGATGTGGAGAAAATTGCTTGGAGATAATTATAAAACTCAGTGACCTCTGAGAACCTGAACTGAAGAGATGTTCTTTGGATTCCTTGAAGACTTTATACCATGGATACAACATGAAGATTTGGTTGGCAGTTCCTGTTCATCCTGCTGGCAGCTTATTTCCTGTTTCACTGCTTGCGTTTAGCCAACTTGAAACTGCACGGGTATTGAATAGGTAAACATCACAATGAAAACCTCTTCGCTTTAAAAACAAACACCAAAATTAAGGGATCGAACCATTAAATGCTCTTTTCTTAAACTTTATGATGAAAAGGAAACATTTTTTAGGAAGCAAAACATGATCATAAGAGCACAGAGCAATTGTAATCGATTTTAATTTGGAGTTTTGGGGTTGGCTTGCTGGGTTGTTTTTTTTCTTTTTTTATAATTTACTCCTTGGAAAACAGTTTGAATTCCATTTTCCTATTACAACAGATGTTTGTGATGATTTTAAAGTATTTTAAAGAATAATCAAAGACTTAGACATTTTAAGAGAAAAATATGATTTTAGGTAATAGCCAGAAGAGCTGAAATTAAGATAAATGTTGAAGCAATCTTAAAATGATCTTGTTATATATCTAAGTATTAAACTTGCATTTAATACCTAGAAATGTTTGGAAATATGATGGTGTGCTAGGAAAATAAACTAATTTTGAAAGACGTGTTCATTATGTACCTAAAATTGTCATGGCCTGTGATATGAAATCAAAACTTTAGACTGAGTGAGAACATGAGAATTTTTTTTCTATGAAAAAATAGACTATTCTTTATAAATACTTTTTAATTATATAAATTCAAATTTTCCCACTTTTAAAAAGATTTATTAAGCGTATAGGTTGAAATTACTTTTTAAGCTATTGTCTTGAGTTGCTTTGAATGCTTTTCTGAAATCTGATGTAAAAGTATATACAGCTTTTCTGTTCCTTAAAGCAGCTTTTAAATTTCTTTGCATTGAGTATAATAAAAACTGCTACCCAGGAGATATCAGATGTAGCAGTGCTGTGAATGAAGTGAATGTTCAGATTAGATAGTCTTTATTGGAGAATTTGAGGAGGGGTATGGCTGGATTGTACAAGAAATTTTCTATTATTGGACTATAATGCAAAGTTCAAACTATAGTTTTATTTTAAGATAAGTGAAAATTAGGGGTGAAAATTAAGTGAAAATATAAGTGAAAATCATCAAGATCAGTGTTTTTAAAGCTTTTTGTTCCTTTTTTCTGACCCTTTCAACCACTGTATTGATTTGAAATTATTGTCAAAAATAATTTACATTGAAATAAATGTTTGCTGACTTTTCAGCAAATCTAAGGAAATATGACTATTCAGATTTTATTAGGAATCTGCATACGCACAATGAGTGTAGGCATCGAAATTACACTGCAGACATCTTAAAAAGTAGTAGATTATGGCAGCTCAAGAGTGACAGAGTGATGTATGATAGATTTTATACTTTGCTTCAGAATGCAAATTCACTGTTTATGAGGGGGATTAGAAAGAGGTAGTCTCAGTCCCTTAATACAGAACAACATAGTGACAGGGAACTGTATGGAAGGGTGTTCATCTACACTTGACTAATGCAAATTTGCCAGTCTCCCTGTTCAGAACTCCTCCTGTATTTAGTTTCAGCTCTCCTCCTGTATTTAGTTTCAGCTAAATGCTAGTTCTGAGATTTTGAGTGGGAACCCAACAGAAAAGTATTTTAGACTAATCTGTATACTATGTTGGAAGAAAATAGGCAAATAAAGAAGACTTAGTGACACCAATCCACAAAAATGTTTCCGCTTCATGATTTTGATAGCTGAAAAAGTTATTGCTTTAAGACAGAAATTATTTCTTGCGTTGTATTACTTAAAATAGAGGACTGTGAGGAATTGCAGAACAGCTTCACTGCATTTGATAATTTGAAAGCGGAAGGCAGAATAAATTTAAAAGTAGCAAGATAAAAGTAATTTTCTCACAATTTGGGTCAGAATCTCTGGGGGAAGAGTGATAGCTGAAGATAACTTAATAAAATCATCTACTCAAACAGTAGAGTAGTTGAAGTCAATTATTAAGATGTTTGAATGAATTAAAAAGATTGAAAAATGCCTTGCCAATCCAGTTAATCAAGAATTAGTTATGTATTTGTAAGATCACATGCAATGAATAAAAGTGCTTATTTTAGGAAGAATTAATGAGTAAAAACCTCAGACTGGATAGACCTAATCTGAAAAAGTTAAATGGAACTCATTCAGGTGTCTTTTGGAGTACCCTATAAACAGTGAACATTTTGAATCTCTTCATGCATAAGCTGTTTTAAAGGCTTGTTGATCTCTATTTCAGTGCAACTCTTCATAAATTTTTAATTATTTTTTGAAACCAGGGGTAATTCCTCATCAATAGTTGCTTAATAATAACTTACAGTATCCTGAATTATCAATATTATTGAAGGATCTGTGCTGCAATGTGCTCTAAAAGTATGGCTATTAAGTTATGCTGGCAGTGATATGGTACTGGTTGAGTTGTAGGAGATGTTGATCAGGGCATATGTAGCTAAAAGTCAGTGCTTACTCAGCTTCTTAGAAATTAGGCGGGGGGAGGTTAAATGGGGAAAGAAAAGATACTGTTGACTAGAAATGTATGGCTTAATGTCAATATATGTAAAACCAGCAATGTTTTCTAGAATTCAGTTTAGTTTGGTGCATTTTAAAGAATTACTAGCTGTACAGTGTGTCATGGGTGCCTTCCAAAGCTGCACTGAGATGTAACAGTGAAATCTTTGCAATCAGATTTTATATAAATACTATACTATCCAATTAATGGTTGCAAACTAATTTTGGAGTGCATGGTTTCCAAAAGAACTGTGTGGGACCCTGTGCACAGAATTCCTCCTTTCAAACAAATATTTGTTGTACTGCACTGTTGTCTCTCTACAGTTGATCATACAGCTGTTTATTTCTTCATATTCTGTTTTGACTCTGAATGCTGCATGCAGAATAGCAATGACTAGTGGCAACCCACGAAATTGTAGTAGTAATTTCCTCCACCCCCGGAAGTTGCTGGGACAATGGATCTTTAAAACATATGAAGGAAGCCCCTTGTAGGCGGTATAGAGAGAAAGCACAGGTATATAGGAATCAAGCAAAGTTCAGTATAAATTATATACTTGCACTGAGAAATAGGTAATGAAAATTATCTCATCTGATCCTGTGTGATAATCTGTTGCCTTTACTCATCAGTTATCCACAGAAGATTTTTCACATATAGTGGCTTAGATGTGAGATATAATCCCTATTATGTGCAACATCAGGAAATGTAGAACACTAAAAATAAAGTATGTTTGTCTCCATAGCACAGTGGAATGAAAACAGATGGTAGGCAACACATATGGCTGCCAGAAGCTGGGAACACCCATTTGCAGAGTTCTTGCAGCTCAAAACAAAACAAGCCAAAACAAAGGAACTCCAAGGGGGGGCAGAGATTGTTCCAGGCAGATATCAGGATATCTGTCCTCTTCTCCACGCCCACACTCCCCATCTCTACCTTTGATTGCTTAAGCTAGGAATGGAAGTATACTACCAGTTAAGAATTTGATGTACCTTCTTAGGATTTGTCAAAACTTAAGGTTTGTTAAGTACAGACGTTATTTAAAATAAATCTTTGATTTCCACCATAGGTTCAAACCTCTGGTTTTGGACAAAATTTAAAATTTTGCCAGTGTTCTGTAATCAATTCAACAACTTAAAAGAATGTGTCAATGTTCAAAGAACTTCTGTATCATTGCTTCACATCATATGGAGGGTCAAGAAGCAAATTACAGACAGGTGACTTCCTTAAATACAGTTGTTGGAATAGACCTAGGTCCTAGCTGTACTTTGAATATTTTTTTTTAAAGTTATTCAACATTATTGGCAGTAGTCCAGCTTACTTTGCGCTAGCTCTTAAGGTTCTTTTATAGGGTACTGTCGTTGCCAGCAGTGCTTTATGCCTTGCAGCTTATGGCCTCTCTAAACAATAATCAGTGATACTATGTTTACTGATTGTTGGTCAAGTAGTGTTGTCAATGTGGGTAGAATGAAACAGTAATAGCACTAATATCTGGGATAAGATAATGTGCTTTATGCTAATCTTGAATATTTAACCCAAGGAGAAGGACAGTAAAGAGTCTGGGGAAAGAAAAAAAAAGTCTTTAGTAGGTTGATACAGTTTCTTCTTCCCTGAAGTTATTAATTTCAGGAGCAGAATTTTGAGACTCCCATCCTATAATATGGCACTTTGGAATGGCCAAGTAACAAGCCAAGGTCAAACAGCCTCAAGTATCTGTATTTTAGGTGTACAGATGTTGTGAAATGTGTAAGGGTCTAAATGTGACTGTCTGCCTGTCTGAATAAGAGAACAGGATTTTTTCCTTTGTTTAGATTTTTATGTTTATTCTTGGGATTTGTTTTTTTTATGGTAAGCTTTGTAATTAGGCTATTAGGTTCGTTTATGATCAGCCTGCTTCAGTTTGTGCAGCTTTATCTTTTCCTAAACATTTTCATTTAATTTAAAATACATTTTAATTTGCTTTTAATTTATATAGAGGATTGCAACTATGACAAAAATTAAGTTAGTTTCTTTAGTTTTATTTGGTAAAGAGGAGACAAAAGGGATAGATTAAAAATATTCAAACTCGGCAAAAAAAGAAAGCAATAGTAATGAAAATTGATGGCACCCAGAAACCAACAAAAATACAAGGACTTAATAAAATTTAATGGGGAAAGAAAATGTAATGGACTACATAAGCTAGTGCTGGCAAAAGTAACTTCCATGATTGACCCTGTTTATGAGACGTTTTTCTGTGTGCTCATTTATATTTAGGTCACTGAAAATTTTTGGTAGAAGAAAAATGCTCAGAATAGTGAGCAGCTTTTTTGAAAAGCAGTCTAAGATTTAAGGAATGTCCATTTCTAAACATCTTTTATTTTTACTATTCTAAGCTATAGAAATAATTCTAAAATTAAGAATAGGCTCCTACTGCTTGATATAGATTCATTCCTTTCCTTGCTCACTGAATAATCTGGGGCTTTGATTTTGGAAAAAGTGTGTTTAGTGACATACTGTAACCAAGAGTTTTCAGAGCACACTATCTGTAATGGTTATGAGATTTCAGTATGGTATTGAGCACCTACAGAGTCTTGAAGGACTGAGTCTTAAGTACTGGCTAACTATGACCTTCTGTTAGAGATCTTATAAAGGAGGGAGAAAGATTATTTCACTATGCATTTTCATTGTACTGTTTCAGTGTATGTTCTGTTAATTTGATCCTTTTATTACATAATGCTATGTGTTATTTCATATCCTTGGAACTTCAGTAATATAATGTATGTCTCCTGTACCCTTGAAGTCCCAGGGGAACGTATTCCCCCCCCCAGAAAATCATCAACAAGCAGCTTACCTCTGTCACAATCAGGAGGAAATGCTGGACTTATTTAGATAAGCACTTCGGATAACAACGTACAGACTCCCTTGTGAAACAGTCCTAAGGAAACCAGCTAATGTAAGAAAATGAAGACATCTAAGAGCAATGTTTAAGCAAACTCTTAGTAAAGTAGGTGGAACAGTTGATCACAGCTTCTTAGAGCAGATGGAAACAGCAGCAAAGTACAGAATGGAAAGAGAGAGACTCGCTTCTTCCCTCCGCGTTACCATTGTGATGAGAAGGATAGAAAGTAATGTAATATATGTGTGTCCATGCTTGCATTATATCAAAAGTCAAAATAACGTAGTTAAACTGCAGCAGGTTTTGCTTTTAGCCAAAGCATCAGGGAAATATATAGTATATTAAAAACAAAGTTCACCACTGGCAAAAAGATGTAAAACTTTATTGCCCAAAAGGGAAGTGCCTGTTTGTGGACTGCATTAAGAATTTTGGAACTGTTCTGGTTTGGTTTAGTAAGAAGCATGCCCCAAACTGGTTTTGATTTGGGTGTTTTCTTTTGTTCGGTTGCTCGGCTAGGAGTTTCTGCCTAAGTATACTTACTGATTTCCATGAGGTTAGCAATGATGGTTTCAAAGAAAATAGGCAAAAAAAAAAAATTAACAGATTGGAATTAAAAGAAAAACTGCAATGGAGGTAGCAGCACAAACAGGAAGCGTTAGAGGCTGTGGTTTAATTTTAACACTCGAGGATAGAAAAAAGTAAGCTCAGGTTAATGCTGATAAGTGAATGTCAAATTTGCATCATTTGGGGGTTTGTTTAGCAAGCTAAGCTAATTGTTTCATTTTTTTAATAAATTAAATATTTTTTGAAAGGAAGTGTTATCATCATGGAGCCTTACAAAGGCAAACAGTGCCGTAAGCAAGTTCTTGCTCAAGTGTCTGAACTATGTATGAACTGCCTTTATAAGAACTCATCTCAGCCCCTGACAATATTGTTCATGGTATCAGTTATTTCTCTACTTCAAAGTCAATATTTGATAATGACTTTTTTTTATATAAATCCATTTGATTTTTTTTAACAAAGGTGTGAAAACCCGGGGTTCACATTCAGTGCAATGGATGTTGCAATTTTTCTTGACTATACCCTGTGACTAGCTATATTCTGCAACGTTATAGTTTTGTTTCAGATTTTTAAGGCTTGCCACTAATTCATATTTGTACACTAGTTTATTGCTGAAAAAGAATTAATGAATGACACAAAGATATGAAAAAATGGGCGTTCGTCCAGTCCCAATATATAAATAACCTTCTGAAGACACAAGAAGATTTACGTGCATTTCTGGCCCACAGAAACAAAGTCCGTGATAGGAAACAGACATTAAAGAGAAACAACCGCTTGCCAGACTACATTTACCTCTTTTAAACTTTTTATTGCGTTTACTTCACATACAGGACTGATTACTGGTCATGTGAGGAAATTCAGCCCTTTGCAAATATTCAGTGAAAAATACAAAGTCCATCTGCGAACAGAGCGTGGAGGCAACATGTATGCTAGTGAAAGAGTGGTTGAAAGATTGGGTATGTGGAAAAAGAGAAAAGGAAATAATATAATTAATTTTTAAAGAGCAGGAGATTTACTGGCATGTGATAACAAATTCAGTGGAAATCACCTAGAACCTACTATACTCCAAGAATTGAACGTTAAATCCATAACTGGGGAATATTTTATTGAAAAAGCTGTATGGAAGAGGCACTCCAGTCATGTAATGTTGCTTGTGAGTCAAGCAGGAGTCAGCACTAGCACTACTGATCAGTGGATTTTGTATTTAATACATGTTAGAATGAGAAAACCAGCACTGTAACATAAGATTAGCTATGTTAGTAATAAAATGGACATATTCTATGGTGCAGCATAATCAGATGCTTTGGCCATCTTTTGGAAGATTCTCTTGATTAACATGTGATATCAGTTACCTCCTGGGGTAACCCTCCCTGTTGTCTTCACTGTTAAAAGCCCTTCCACATTTCCCTTCTTCTAAACTTGTGGTTTGCATCCTTTGAAGCAGTCTCTGCAGTGCAGATCAAGGCAACTTTCAAGTGAGTCACAGGTAAGATACGGAGGCTTCCACACCATCCCTGGATTCTGTCCATTTCTTGCTTCCCGTGTACTGCAGGCTGTTGCTCCAGCCCCATACAGCCTCCATGCATTCCCCAGCTCATGATAGCTGCTGTTGCTTCTCTGGTGGGCAGTGGGAGGAAGCAAGCCATGAGGATGACAGTAGCAATTGTCTGCTGAGTGAGTTCCTTGAATGTGGTCTGCTGAATCTGCCACGGCCTTCATTGCTGCGAGATTTTTGTCCACCTTGTATCATTTTAGTTCCTATTTGCTTTTTGTGTTCCCCCTCCCAGTATATTCACAGGACAACTGAATCCTCAGCCCGTATCATTCCAATATCATGTCCCTCAGTAATCATGCCTTGCTCTGGTATCTTCCTGTGTTCCAGCATCGCTGCAGTTCCCCGCGGGTCTACTGGGCATCAACTGCAGCCCGCTGCAGGCCTGGTGACATAGGCCTTTCCTCACATCTTTTTGAGACTTGCTGTCGTCCAGGAGCCCAAGAGGTGAGGGAGGTGGTGTAAGGGGCCCACAAAGCAGGAGAAAGAGAAGCAAGAGTTGTTCTAAGGGACGGACAAAAATTAGAACCTGATGTTTTAGTATGTTTATGCATATAGTTCAAAAGGGCAATGGTGCTCCCAACCAAATTAAATCAGCAGATTTTACTTCTTGGGGAAATTGTTCCTCACACCTCACAGAAACACTACAGAACAGCTGTAGAAATTGCACTGGAAACTCAAAGAACTGAATGAAGGATTATACATTATGTTTGCATGCTATGCTACGGATATCTATTGTAAGGATATGAATACTGTTAAACTTTCAATTTAACTCCAGAGGATGACCCAAACAAATACTGAATTGAGAATAATATTTTTATTTCATGCCTTTTTGAAGGATTAACTATCGCTTTTTATAATCCGCCAAGTCCTGCAGGAGTAAATATGCAAAGCACGGCATCTAATCTATTAACATGGTAATTCATTTAGAGGGAATTTTGCAAGTAGTTTCACCTATTATAGTGTTTGCATCTTCATGCTACTCTGTTACAGAACCTGTTAAGCAAGCCATGTCTCTGGTGTAGTTAACAACCCTGGAGGGAGCACCAGCCTTACGGATCATGGGATATCCCATCATGAACAGCACGGGAGTAGCGTGGATCAAGGGGGGGATGGCAGGCGCTGCAATCCTCATTCTGCTCATCAAATGCAGTATTTGATAACTGATCATAAATTAGCAGGGGAGATTTAAACATATAAGCAGAAGCTGGAGAGAGGCTCGGGAGTGCTGTGTTCTGTGTGTGCGCCCCGTGGGAGTATGTCTATTTTAATGGGCGGCTTGGGCGCGCTGTGTGCTGTGCCGCACTACGGAGCCGTTTGGCTTTGTGGCTAAAAGCAGTCATGCTGGTTTGGTGAAGCAACTTAGAGCTGGAGCATGTGCCTTGGGTTATGTTGGGTTGGAGCTTGTGCTGCGTTCCCATGGGTTGGTTAATGTGCCGGCCTCTATGGCCTGTAACTGCTCTGTCTTTATAGTAATCTGAGAGTGGGCACGGTTCCTGCTTTGCTGTACTTTAACTAAACAACTGTCAGAAAAGAAAGGATTGGTTTTTGAGTTCAATTCTGCAAGCAACTCAAAATTAGTAGCTTTCATTATTTAGGAGAATGGATGTTGTGATCAGAAAGCTGAGAAAAACTTTACATTTTATTTTGAGAATTAAATGTCACAACAAACAATACATATGTAATTGATCTCTTAAAATTTAGCTATTCTGTGACTTCAAGTAATTTCATTGTGTTTTCAGTCTTTATGCTAGTATGCTCTTTCATCATCATTGCTCGTGTCCTGGAGAACTAAGTCCAGAATATTTTGAGAAAAATTATAGAAAATAATGAGCAACTGAAAAAAAAAAAAAAAACAGGTTAGCAAACGTGAGGTATTCACATGCATAACAGATGCCTTTTCACTAAATTAAGGGTAAGATGTAAAGTCAAAAAGGAGCTTCCGTGCTTCCCTGTCATGAGTCACAAGACAGAAATGAACTCAGCGGAAAAACGTCATGTTCAGTAGAGTGTCTGCTATGTCTCGAAAGGTACGGGAGCATAGAAGAACCTCTAAGACTATCCGTGTCTTTCGGTAAAGAGCGAACTTCATTACTTTTAGAACTCGTTACAAGGTAAATGAGATTCCAATACTTGGTGTCAAATAAAGTTTCCAAAAATACTAGAAAAGATCCTGATACATAAATTGCATTTTCTAAGATTAAGTAGAATGTTGAATGGGACAGGGACTGATACTGTGTTGCAAATTTCTGGATAATGTGTATTGCCTTTTCATGAAAAACTGACAAATTCATGGCACTTGCTACCTGGAGATAAAAGAATGTCAGCACCAGTAACGGCCAAGGTAGAAGAAACCACACTACTTCCAGATAAATTTAAAGAGCTACTCACACTCTTCAAAGGCTTTCCAGTATAAAAGCTTCCAGCAGAAAAGCATATGTGGAATAACAAAGCTCAGTAAAAACGAGCTAACTACTAAAAAAAGAAGGTGCATTGTTATTACAACAATTCTATAGCAGAACAGTAACAACTTTGGCATGAGTTTACTATGAGATACAGTACAAGAAAATGTATTCTCTCTAGCTGTTATATAAGAACACAGTGTATCACTAAGTTGTTCTTTGCAAAATTAGTTTTTAAAGAATGTGGAGTATGATTATTGTATAACAGTTAACAGATTTGTTGCAAAAATAGATATGCTGGCTTTTTTCATACTTAGGTTTGTCAGTAAGCAATACTGTAAAACGTACAGTGCCTTTTTTTTAGGTTCTTTGCTTCATAGTTTGCCAGGAATGTAGGAATATTCTAAAAGAACTGCATCAATGAAGAACACTTTACTGTACTATAAGTTAAATGCACAGTAGAGTTCAAAAAGAAATATATAAAATAATGACAGCTACTGCTTCCATATTCTTTGGGTTAAAAAAAACCCCTCAGATATACATATATCCAACCAAGTTACTTTTAACACATTATGCAGAAGAAAAACTTTTTTCTAGAACATTAAAATGAATTCACTAAGTATTAAAGCATATATATATTCAAAGTAATTCAAAAGATTGTTTTCCTCCCTCACAGGTGACAGCCAGGAATCCTAAATGTAAGAAAGAAACGCTGTGATCAGCATTCAGCTTTCTGAGGCGCTCAGAAAAGGAGACACGCTCTTGGAAGCCATGCTGGACTGAAGATGACCTAGACTGAGATTCCCAAATTCTAATACGCATGTGCCGTAGCAAAGTGCTGCCTAAGTAATTCCTGAGTAGTCAAACATATTGTCCTGGCCAATACCAAAAGCTGTTGCTACTGCAACTTCTGCTACCTCTACCAACGGTGGCTACAGTCATAGTGAGCAAGATGTATATAAGAACCACTGAGCTGGATGGTTTTACTTCACCTAAAGACTGAGGTAATGTGTTCTTACTTTTCTTTAAGAAAAACAGGAGGGCACTAAGGAGTATGAAGGTACCTACAGAAGTAAATGGGAGCAATACAAAGTAGGTAGTGGAAAGAGAAGATAAGCATTGTTAGTTGGGTAAAAACAGAACAGGAGACCATAACCTAAACATAAAAAAATATTTAATTTGTTGCATTTGGTACTTTATTTACCCATTTTCCTAATAAATACAGCAAGAATAAAATGCTAAGCAGAAACACCACTATTGAAACAAATAACTGAGGACAGCTGTGTGATATCTTGGAGAGAAACATTCAAGACCCAGAAATACCAAAATGTTAAGGGATTTAAAGGGATAACAAAAGATTTTTAATGCATTTCTGATCTTCTTTGTTTAATATTAATATCTAATGAAAATAGAAAAGTGCATGAAGCAGTTAGCAGTGATCATTTTTAAACATTGCTTGTCTAATCTTCCAAGCTGTTGAATTACACAACTATTGAAATAAATAGGAACTGCTGCTGCTAAGCTCTGTTACAAATTAGGCCACCTGAGAAATTGTTGGAGAGCTGATCTGAAACAAGTAATTGTTAGGGACTTGTAAGTTCAGATAATGCTTACATTTAAGACTAAGTAGGTGGCTGACTCTTGTGTACATTTTACTTGTTCAGCTGTACAACCCTCTTTCCTTTTTTTTAAATTTTTTTTTAATTCAAGTATACAACTGATTTTTGTAATCACTTTCTCAAAGAGTTCCGAAAAAATTGTTCTCAAAAGCCTAAGAATTGTCTACTGACATAGGTGATCTGAAACAATGCATTGGAGAAAATGGAAATTTTAGTAAACAGGTTGCTGGAAAGATAAACAACTTAAGTCAGCCAGAAAAGAATATTCACAAATACAGTATTATTGTATAAACTTCCTCTTCTAAACTGTTTTGTAATTGTCAGAAGCACACAGTAAGCACATTCCCTGTGCTGTGGGCTATAAAACAGTAATTCAAATTTTAGGGCATCTAGTACCAAATCAAAAACATCATGGTCTAGTGATTCAAAGCACTGAGCCAGTACAAACTCAAGCTGCCAGTACAAATTTGCTCAAAGGGGTTGTTCAGTAGTTTGTTGGATAGGTAACTTCAAACTGATTGTCCGTGGTTCTGCTCTTCTGTGTCTGACCGGACGCTTCCTAGTTAGCCCAGATTTTTCTTTTTGGTAGTTCCTTCTTTTTGTCTTCCCCACTTTCTGTGCTCCCCACTTTCTGTCCTCACGTGTGCCTACGTGCAGCTCTCTTTCAGTTGGATGTTCACAGGACATTCACTCAACTCTTTTTGTTGATCTTTGCCTCAGATCTTCAGTTATCCAAATATTCCAAAACTTGTGGCCTCCTTCTCTTTTTCCCTTTGACCTCAGCATAAGCTGCGTGGGTGCACTGGCCACATCTTAATGACATGCTCTACCTCAGTGGCTCTAAGTGGAGGCTGTACCATCTGCCTCTCTTGGGTCTTCCCTGAGACTTTACTCTTCTTGGATTACCACAAGAACCACACAGCTCAATTTTGAGAAAGGAAATGCAAATGCACATCCTGACATAGTCGTCATCAATTCCAGTCAAAACTGGTGGTTAAATGAAGCTATGCAAGAAAGCTTGCCCTTTCTATTTCCCCCCAGTAATTACTAATCATGTATCAAAACAGAGATAATGTGTCAGAGGTGACTGAATTTTAGCTCAAGAGAGCAAAGTACCATCTCTTTAGACATTTCCCAGAATAGTGGGCTTCTCTGTTGGCTATATCAGTCATGACTTTTCTCCACAGATTCAACATGTCCACACATGCCTCCTATAGTAACAACTCCTTCACCTTCCTGTCATCCCAGGAATGAGTAGACGTGACCTTCTGCTATTAGGAAGCAGTCTTGGTACTCACTCTGGATCCATAATGGATTTCTGGAAGGCTGGAGAAATACACTGGTAATGGGGACTTTCAATGAGCAGGAAGAGTCTTGCTGGGTAAAAATGAATCACCACTCACATTTTCTTGCCCAAAGAGTCTTGGGTGAACTGCTAGGAACAAAACTACATGGCTTAGCCAGAAGGATATTCCCCTTTGGAAAAAGAGAGATCCTTTTCAGAGGAACAGGAAGAAAGGGGATGTGATATGTGTTTAGCACACAGAAAAGCTACCCAAGTGAGGAAAGCCTAGCATGCTTCACTGTGTTCAAGGGAGGCAGGGACTTTCTGAACGGCATGTCATCTCCAAAACCTTGCTGGCAGTTTGCATTCTCCACACTAATTAACAATGCCATAATGCAGTTAGTGATTTCCAGCCTGCAAATGATTGCAGCAATATGCCTCTCAGCTCAGTATAACTCTGCTGATGGCCTTTTTTATACCGTGTATGTTCAGCACAGATCTCCAAAACCATTGCCTTCTCTATGTTTCTTTCTGTTGTCTTTGCCCCCTGAGTATTTGCAGCTCTTCCCACTGCCACCAATTCTTTTAAAAAAACCTCAGATGTTAATAGCACGGATGTTCATTTTATTCATATTGAGAATTCCTCCCAGCAGGGCCAGCTCAACCTCCCTCCTTCATCTCTGCATGCACCTTCTCTTGCTGTACGTGGTCGCTGCACAAGAAAGCTTTCTTCTAGACAAGGAATTTCAATAGAAATGTATTTCTTTTCTATGACCACCTCCTGCCTTAGCAACAACTCTGCTTATGCTGCTCAGCAAAAGTGTATCACAGTTTAAGCCTGAATTGACAGTGAGGAGACTAGATGGACTCAGGTACTAAAGCACTTCTACTCACAGATAAATATTTAATGTTAACAAGTGACACGACTTTCCTTTTCTGCGGGAGAGACAGTGCAGTCCAGGAGAGAGGCCAAGTGAGTCAGTGTGACTGTCTAACACAACCTGCCTCTCCTGCAGTGGGGGGAGATGGTGCAACCCAGAAGGAAGTCAGATGGGTCAGTACAGCAGTCCCAGCCATGCTGTGAGCAGTCTAGGCGTGGGGCTCTGGGCTCCCCACTGCTAACCCTAGGGCTTCTGCTGCACCGCTTCCCCAGCAACACCCTGTCAGCAGCACTCACAGCCTGCCCTGCTGGAAAGTCCTCCACACCTCGGCAGTGGCACAGCAATTAATAGGTTAGTTACAGGGGAGTAATTGGAGGGTAAACAGAGTTTAACCAGTCCAAACCCTATGCCAAACTGTCCCAAAGTGGCACATTGTTCTTGGAGGATTAAGGTGGAAATGGCAACCTGACAATGACCTGGTGTTTTTCAAGAGCCTGGTTGTGGAACAGTCTGACCCCAGGAACGACTACTGACAAACATGCCAAGGATACACCAGGCAGATGCACAAGCCCTGGACGCAGTTCAGATGAGAGTGTCGGGCAGTGCACTGACAGCGTACACCCACAGAAAACCACTGGTATGTGCTCTTGCTAGTTCAGCAATGCTGTTTGAAATACAGTTGTGTAAATATGCATGACCTGGCTAAATTTATATTCTTAACTGCCTTGGAGCCATGGCCTGAAATTCATTCAGAATCAAGGCAGTACGGGTATGTTGATAATTGTCACATTGTACTACCATAATCCTGCTCAAGAATTTGATCAGTTATTTCACAATTATGTTAATGAATTACGGTGAAATTTTGAAGTGCGGTAGAATATGGAAATTACTTTCTTGCAAATGTAAATATTTGATATTGAAGTATGCAATGTTTGTTTATGCCTTATTACAACTCTACACAATGTGGAATGTTTAGTGTAATGGGCATCAACTTAGTTTCATAAATATCTTAGATCAAAATTGCAAATTACACTTCTTCCTGTGTAGTTTGCAGAAAACTGAGAGCTGTGATCACTCATATAGGTAAGTGATTGTATCTGAGTATGTTCTCAGAGTAGATAAATGTACATAGTTTCACAAATAGGAAAGTTTTATGCCCTTTTAAGTCTGATTCCAGAAAAGCCACAGAGAAAGAGAAGGTTTTATTAAACAACAAGTAAACTAGAATAGAACCAGCAAGTAACTTACAATAAATGGGAAGTTTGTACATACTAAGTATAGAAATATTTAAAGATCATACATACAGCTGTCTTACTGCTAAAATAATTAAACACAAAGTAATGTTACAATAAATATTTTGCTTACTAAAAAAAATTAAATACTGAAATCAGTAGTGAAATTGGTTTAAGTAGACAATTGTTTTGAAAATCTGTAGGGTACTTCTATTTATATTATGGTCTCCAATTATGAGAACAAGCAAGTCTCCAATGAATTGAAATAGGAATTTTGTGTATATCATCTCAAGGGGATTATTAATTTAAAATGTCACACAATAAGTGTAAAGTATTTGACATAAACTGATAGTACATGATTGGGGCAAGTGGCATACAGCAAAGAAATCCCACTCCTACCAAAACGTTATGGTGCTTAAATTCAATTCATGATTAAATCTAATTCTATGTTTGTTTCAGCAGGAATCACTTGAAATGTTATGAACAGTTTAGTTTCACTTCTTCCCCTCTGAACTCCACGGAGGCAGCTGCTTGTAGTCTGATAAGAACTTTATCACACAATCCTATATGGCTAGGAATGCAACGACACAACATACACATATAAGTATTAAGGATAAAACCAATATAAACAGTAAGCCAGTAACATGCCATGCAGGTAGCATAGTATATGATGAGAATTAAATGAAAAGCAACTTGGACAAAGTAATTTCAAAGAAGACTAAAGAAAATACTTGGAGGAACATCAGCCTTTTCTCCTATATTTACTCCAGCATGACACATAGACTGAACATGTCTGACCATGTACATGCAAAGATCAGCAACTGCCAAGAAGAAACTCCCTCTGTCTTTCTGTAACGTATATAGAATTTGCTGTCTTCAAGCTAGATTGCTATCTACTACTTGGCTCGGGATAAATGAGTGCAAAAGGCAGACTTCCCACACTAAGAACAGCCTAAATACTAAACAGCTGGAACTGATGAAAATGTAGTACACTAACGTTTGTGACATATTCTCTTTCTGCTGTATGCATTAATGGTTCTCTACCAATGCAAAAAGCTTTGAACAGATGCACTCATGCTGTTTTCTCTGGTCCTCCCGATATTCATTGTAGGAGCCCTGCTTCACTGTACATGATTCATCTTGCAGGTCCTACATACAAATCTGAGAGTTGGAAAAAAAACCCCAACAAACATTCTAATCAGCAAGCCCAAAAGTCTGAAGCACTAGGCAGAGCCCTGCAAATGTTACCTTCTTGTTCTGCAAGAAACACTCTTTCTTATCTTGCCCAAAATAGAAGAAAACACAGCCTACAGCTCAGAGGTACGTGCAGCTGCAATAAAACTGGGCTGGAACAGATAACTTAATGGCATCTGCCTAGAAGGGACAGTATTTTCCGTAATCCCTGTGCAGCACTTAGATATTAGTTTAATAGGTTCCTTAGAAACTGGCAGAGTAAAATTATGCTAAATAAGCAATATTTACTAGAAATTCTTCTGATCCTTCCCTTGAGGCATAATTGAACATTACAACTGACTCCTCAAAGGCGGCTGCTCTGTTTCCAATCCCTTTACTTCTTAGGGAAAGCATTTTGCAAAAGGAAAAACCTTTAAATTATTACTATTCAGTTGAAATTATTCTCTTCAGATACCAATTTGTCTACCACCTCAGATGCAGCGCTCCTACTAATCCTTCCTTTTGTGACTTTATATTGGGAATAATTCAAGGAGTGGAACAGGCTGGACTCGGTAGGTCTTTTGCATTTCACACAGCAAAATGAAAATCACTAATTGAGAAGCTGCGTGTTGTGAAATATTTTTTTTAAGCTTGTCAAAAATCTATGACCAGAAATATTATTTATGGTCATACATATTTTACTTTTGGTGGGAAGTATCTTAAACTAAATATTTTTCATGCTCATACCTAAAATGACATTAATTTTAGGCTTCATACGCACACCATTTACGCCTAGAAAGTAGATGCTGAGTTATAGCACAGGATTTTTTTTTTTCAAAACAGCAAATATTTTAGAGCAGCATTGTGTACTGTGTACAGAACAGGGTGCTTTATTATGTGACCCTAAACTAAGGCAGCGCATCACTGACCAAACGAAGACTTAACACGGCGACGCTCAAAAGCATTCATAATAGTAGTAGAATAAAGTTACGTGAGACATCTGAGATAAAGAACCCCTCGGGCCGATTGCCACGGTCCAGAAGAGGGCAGTGGTCTATAAACACTCTCCTGCCTGGAGCACCAGGACCGAAATCCTGTTCAAACGGCTGCGGGGCGCAGCGGTAGCGGCGGCAGGGGTCAGTTACGGAGCTGGCGGAAGGGGGGAGCTGACCGCCGTACCCCCAGACGCCGGTCCTACCTACTCCGCCCGCGGATCGCAGCATCCCTCTCAAAGCCTAGGCGAAGGGGGCAGCCGTGCCCTGCCAACCCTGGGCGCTCCCCTCCCAGAGCATTTCCCTCCGGGGGCACGTTCCTCGCGGGAAAGCGAGGCCTCTCCTTCCCCGCGGACGCAGAGCGGGCAGACCGGCCCGGGGACGGCGCAAGCCGGCCCGGGGAGGGGGCAGGCCGGCCCGGGAGGGCGCAGTCCCTGCCGCAGGGCGCGCTGACCCGGCAGGTCGCTGCTTCCTCCCTTTCCTTTCCTCCCGCCCTGCTCCAACCGTTACGCCTTCCCTCGCGCCGCCGTCCCCCCCGCCCCCGCGGCGCGCGGCAGCGCCCCCGCGCGGCGGCACGGCTCCCTCCCTGTTGCCACCCGCAGTGACGTCTGACGCGGCCGCCGCCGCTCCTCCCGCTTCTCCGATTGGCCGGCGCCCCTCGCAGCCTGCCCGCCTCCGGCGCGTGATTGGCGGGGCTGGGCGGCTCGGGACGGGGCGCGGGGGGAGGGGAGGGAGGGCAGCCCGGGCCGGCTGCGTTCGGAGGCGGCCGCGACGCGGATGCCGGACGGGGGCAGCGCACTTATTGTCTGAGCGCGGGGTCCCGGCGATAGCGGTTCAGGGGGTGGGCAGGGGGCGGGGGAGCGGCACCGGGCACCGGGACGGGGCGGAAAGAGGAGGGGAAGGAGGGCTGGGCCAGCTCCGGGTGTCGGCGGGCGGTGTGTGCGTGCGTGCGTGCGTGAGGGGGGCGGGGGCTGCGCGGGCACTCGCGTGCGGGTGCGCGCGCGCGCGGGGAGGGAAAGCGCGGGCGGGGGAGGGGACGAGGGAGAGATTTTATTATTAATCTATTTTCCGGGCCTTTGTGGCTGCGGGGGGGAGGGCCCGGGGGCGAGGAGGAGAAGAGGAGGGAGGCAGCGCTACGGCGGCGGTAGCGGCGGCTGTTGTTGCCGCCGCCGCCGTGAGGTAAAGGGACCGGCAGTCCCTTTAAACTAGCGAGAGCCGCAGGCCCGGCCGGGCCCGCCCGCTCGCTGCCTCCCGGCCTCGAGTTTGAGCGCGGGCGGCGGAAAGGCGCTTTTGTGCGGGCGGCGCGGCCCCTTGGCTGCCCTTCCTTCCTCGGCCCTTCTCCGCCGGGCGCTTTCCTTCCCTCGCGGGGCTGCGGCCGGCCACGGGAGCGCTCGCCGCCCCTCGCCCACCCCGGCGGATTATTTTCCTTCGCCTCAGCTGCGCTCCCCAGCATGAACTAGAAGCCGGGCCGAAGGGGGTGGGGAGCTCTCGGTGTCGGGGTGCTTCTGTCTGCGTGAGGGCGGGCGAGGGGCGGCGGGGGCTCCCGGGCCCGCGCGGCGCCTGAGGGGCCGGGGCGAAGCGCGAAGGGCGGGCGCGCCGTGCTGTGCTGCGAGGCTCGGTGTCGGTGCCGGCCCTCTCGGTTGCCTCCTTGCGCCCTCGTTTCGGCTGGGGAGAAACGGGCAGAAAATGGCAAAGTCTGGAGGAGGAGGAGGCGGCGGCGGTGGCGGCGGCAGCGGGGGACTGACTTGGGTGGTAAGTTGTAGGGTTGTGTTTTGCTGTCTGTGGGTTTTGCTTTTTTTATATTATTATTATTTAATTTTGCGTCCCTTGTGTCTGTGGAAAGAGCGCGGGTTGGTTTTTAAACGAGGAAGAAACTGACGGCTGGCGTGAAAGGGGAAGCGCTGCAGAGCCGCT
This sequence comes from Mycteria americana, assembly GCF_035582795.1. Lineage (NCBI taxonomy): Eukaryota > Metazoa > Chordata > Aves > Ciconiiformes > Ciconiidae > Mycteria > Mycteria americana. The sequence goes on along the minus strand of NC_134366.1, from coordinate 43,854,519 downwards.
CGGTGGAGGGGTCCGGGGCGCAGGGAGAGGGAGAAGACAGCCTGGGCTTGGGCTAGGGGTGGGCGTTAGCAGGAGGGGAGTTTGCAGCCGTGGGGGGCTCGTCAGGGTGCTCGGGACTGTAGGGAAAAGGTTAGTTAGTCTGTGAGCAAACAGGTAGGAAGGAGCCTTCCTGCCCTGGGAGGAGTGGGTGGGTCACTGGGGCTGTTTTGAAGTCACTGTCCTCCGAAGTGAGATGTGGGCTGTCTGTCGTCCCGTGAAAGTCGCCGTTACTGCCTCTTGATGCTAGGGCAAAGTCTTTGCGGGCTACCAAAGGGGCTGTGTGTTGATCCCAGCTTCTTTCCCAACTCTCTGAAAAGACAATACCTGAAGCTCATAAGTTTCAGAGATGGGTAACAAGGAGGCTTTCAGAGACATTCAGGGGGCTGGAGCTGTGTATCTTGGAATTAAACTTCATTATCTTCCAAAGTTATAACTCTGTAACAGGGCCAAGAAGGGGTTTGTTAAATTGCTTTCAGGAAAAGTCAGAAGTAGTAAGACTTGAGAGGGTGCAGGTGATAACTGGCTCTAGAACTGGTGAATCATTTTGAGCCGTTTTAAAGTACTTTAAGAGTATTAGCCCTGACTCTCAGTGCAGAGACTACTCGGTAGTAATAGTGGATGCTCTCCGGTTTTGGTAAGACCTGAGTAAGGAGGAGCAAAGATGACCTGAAGGGGTCTGGTTCAGCCAATCAATAACTTCCCTGCCTTTCCTTTCTTCAATGTAGGGTTCAAAAGATGGTAACTTCTTTAATGTTTAAGCAGAATACAGTGTATCTTGATAGATAGATGGTGAGGTAGCTGCATCTTTAATCAGATGCGTGTGCTTTACAGAGTTAGGAACTTTTAAGAAGTTTTGTTACAGAGAAAAATAGCAAACTTGTTCTTCTGTTGTGTCCTTCTACATCTTTAAGCTGTTAGAAAAGAATGTGAATAGCATTATTGGGGTGAACAAATCCTGTGTATTCTGATGGTGGACTATTTCTGTGGTTGTAATTACTGCATTTTATGTTGATAATTCTCTTTCATTTTAAGAAGCTGGCAGCATGGAAAGGTATATAAAAATGAGCAAGTTTCTGGGTGTGCCACTTCAAATTAGACAGCTAACATATGGGAACAGCCTAAGTAGAGAAGCTAAAATTATTCTCCTTTCCTTCCTGCAATACTGTGTGATCTTTATCAACTGGTCTTTGGATAGCTCTTCAGAATTAAGATTTTTAGAGGCTAGGTTGGACCAAGTAATTGAAAGTTTTACAGCTCATATAGAAAACTGCAGAATGAAGTGTAAAAATCGCTGAGTAGGCATTTTTAATGAAACATGTTCTTAAATGTAATGGGGATGCAAGTATGGTGAGTCAACAGTTTCCTACAACTGGAAGTAATCAAACTTTTCCTTCTCTAAAAGCAGTAAAAATTAAAATGTTTTTGTCATCTCAGAGTAGTTGTAGGGAAATAATTAGATTTTGGTTAAAATTGTGTTCACATTTTTTAGAAAACAGTAGGATGTTGTTTCTTTCTCTCACGTGCATTTTAAGTGCTGAAGATAGGACTTCTGAGCCAGTTCCTAAAGCCAAACCTGTTCAGTGTCAGCTGTAGAACACTGGCATACAAGAGAGCAATATTATTGTGGCACCGAAATGGATGGGGCAGTGGCTAGTGACTGGTTTAGTGTGCCAGGCTGAAAAAAATGTTGGTTCAGGTGATGGTTCATGAGTAGATATCATATGCTGGCCTTGACGATGAGAGGTACAGAGCTAGGGACAGTAATAGTTTCAGCCATCTGGTTTTAATCTGCTTGCCATATACCTGCTGGATATGCAACTACTTGCTGTTTGGTTGTAAATTGTTTTGAAACTACCTTGATTTTTTTTTTTAGACTTTTTAGTAGTGTGTTGAAACCACTAGGATGCTTACTTTCTGAGTAACGTATTTTCTATTGTTAGTGGTTTCTTAATAAGACCATGAGTTAAACAATTGCAGGGTAACAGATCTAGTTCTAAAGATGAGGAAACTTTTAAAACTTAGTGGGATGTTAATTTATGTTTCAAGCTAGCAAATCTTATGTACGTAACCTGGTGCTCACACTTTTTAGTAAAGAGTTGTACGTATAACTTTAGCTTTGGTTGTGGTTTAAACAGCATGCTTGTTCATCGGTTCAACTAACTAGGAAAGAATTACATGCAGTTATGAAAAAGGAAGGGTACTTCATGTTGGCAGAGAATTTACCTTAGAGTAAATTTCATAATGAGGACATCGTACAAGCATCAGGTGATACCTACTTTTACTTTTAAAAGCAAGATGAATTAAATGTTCATGGAAACAAACAGCAAGTCATCTGTGTTTTCAGCTGCCTGTAACAGAACTTAAAGAAATGTAACTAGCAATGGTTAGCTGGTAAGTAGGCACAATTACCAGTGATGGGGACACATGAGAGTATATCAACTGCGAATGTTTATTGGGAAAATGATTGAGCATTATATAACTGAAAATAAGCCAAGATAACTGCTGATTTATTGAATGTACTAGTTTTTTTTTGAGGAGCATTTTTTTTGTCTGGTTGCTGATTTTTTTTTGAATCAACTTGCAGCTCCCCGCTCTAATAGTTGGTAGAAGGTGGAGTTTTGACCGACAGATTGATGTTAATTACAATTGGTGGATGATTTCCAATGGTCACCCACAAAAGTGTTAAGTTGTATTAAGAGTTAGTTACAAAAGCATTGGTTTGTAACTAGAGGAGTTTTCACTGGTGAAACATAATGGCATTTGCTAATGCTAGAAAAACTTACTTTGAACAGAAGAAGGAATTCTTATCTTCAGCCTTTCTGTGTGTTTAGGGACTACAGAAAATGCGCTGTCATAATAGTACAGTAATACTTTTTTTTCATAAATATGCCTTTTATAGTGAAAGTGAAGTCATTGCAAGTAACACTGTGAAGTGTGTTCGTTCTGATACAATGGTAATGCCCACAAAGCTATTGAAGAGTGTTTCAAACAAGCAATACTTCATCAGTTACTTCTGTCAATGTTTTCAAGGCTTTCTCCTCGACCCTAAGAACTACATGAGCTTGATAAATGAAAGCTGAGACTCCTGATAATAATTGAAGATTTTGGACACCACTTCCATTTTCCTGCCCATTGTGAAAGGGATAGGTTTCAGTTCTAGGAAATGCTGGCTTAAAGTGAATATATGCCGAGTGTTAATGTGACTTTTCTTTTTAAAAAAAAAATAATTAATATCAGAACTGTGTGCTCCTTGAATGGAGCAGAATGGAAATAATGTCTATATTTGGTTTATACTGGTTCATACTTGGTTTGAATAAACACTGTAGCTGTATATTGGTAAGTGAAAAGATAGCAACCTTTCCAGTAATCTAAAGCTAGCTGTTAGAACTTCTCAGCAATTTCAAAGTTTACCTTGAAAATAACTTAATTACTGTTGTCATTTTTTTAAACAAAAAGAATATATATGTAATAGAGAAGATAGGACAGTAGACTCAAAACAAAATGAAACAACAAATAAAGCTCCTCCCCCAGTCGGTCTGTTAAAGGGACCTTGTCTTTCTTTTTTTGTTTCATTTGAAGGCAAATAACCTTAACTGTTAGAAAGAGATAGCTTTCAGTTTGACTTGGCTTTTAGTAATTTGTTTCAAGAGGATTAAAACAAATCCTTCCTTTGAATAATGTCTGATGGTTTCCAGTGATATGCCATAATTCAGTTGTTATGGATTCTGCACTAGGTGGTTTCTAACTTTATGGGTAAGTTATTTGCATCTGAAGTCTGAACAGGGTCTCTCCTGCACCAAGTATGTGCCCCCCATTGCTGTATACTGAGCTTCATCCATTACCCTGATTTGGAAGCAGGGGCTTTTGGGCAGAAGCAAGACAGGAGTTCTCTTCTTCTGTCAGTATAGTGCTTGGAGGAAGGGTGTTGGGATATGACAGGGTGCCCAAGAATTGTAGTGTGTTACTGTCTATCATGAGTCTATTCCTGCAAGCTGGCAGGATTCTGCCTGCTTGAAGTACAAACAGTTAAGCAAATATGACTAGTAGTATGACTAAATCCTAATCAAATCTTCACTTTTTAAAAATAAACATACTGTCCTAGAAGTGAACGAAGTGTGAATAGTTCTTCTTTATTCTTTTTTTACTGTTTATTACCACTTTATTCGTTTCAAAAGCAGGAGTAGGTGGTTGAAGTTCCTACCTCTGAATCCTCTAGACCTCTTTAGTTGTCTCTAGACCCAGGTTAAAGCTCAGAATTAGCTTTCTGTTCTTTCCATTTCTTTATCTGGATCAGGCCTTCTGTTTCTTTGGCTGAAGCTAAGCCTCAAGCACAGTTGTCATATGTAACAGTTATTACATATACTGTTAGTTACTGTCTTATCTTTCCTCTGCTATATTGTGGTGTCTGCGGAGGGGAGGGGGGAAAAAAAAAACGTCTTACATTGTTGCTGAGTCTTGTTGCAGTGCTCCTCTCTTGCTTTTTATAAGCATCTATCTTTTCTTTTGCTATTATGTTGACCAGAGAACTGGGGGGTTTTGTGTGCCCTCCCCCCGCCCCCCCCCCTTTTTTTTTTACTGTGGTACAATGGAAGGTAGGTCAGACCTGAAATAGGTGCCCCAGTATGTTACTATTTACTTTTATTAAACATAATGCATTTTGTAGGCTTTGAAGCTATGTTGTATATCAACAGTCGAGGGGAAGCAGCACTCCCTCTTGCTCTTGTTGAATTTCTGATTCTGGTGCCCTTAAGGAAGCAGTGTTGCAAAGAGATGTGATGACTCTCCTGAATATTCTAGCACTAGAGAAATGTTTGTAGCTCAACTTGGCGAGTCAGACACAATAGTTCTGAAGAGCAATTCTTTAGATGTTATGGCTTGCCTGCCAAAAGAAAGTTGTTACCTCTTAAGCTCTATCCTCCATGCCACCATCCAGTGAAATGCTTTTGTTGTTGTCTTACTGGTCCAATCTTGTCCTTGTTAGAGAGCTGAATAATGCAGGGTCAAAGAAGTGATAGAGATTATATCAGGTAGAGGCTTGGTGATGGGACAAGATCAAGGCAACTCTTTGACTGCAACTGAGCCAGTGTTAAAGCTTAATAACATGCATCTTCACCCCATGTATTCTGAGCTGGGAGGAAGACTTGTTCTAGTGTAGGTGAAAGAATGCTGAATGCATAGAAGTGGGGAGCTAAATTGTAATGAACTCTAGGAAGGAATGTGTATCTTGCGGGGGGCGGGGCGTGGAAAATGATTTAAAAAAATACATGGGCGATTACTTCAAGCACGTGTCCCCTGTTAATGTTCTATCTGTCTAGATTTGTGTGTGTATACATTTAATTTCTAAGCTACCCATGCTGTATTAAAGGTTAAATAAGGAATCACTTTATTTGGACAGATACAGTAACCTTTCCAAATAAAAGAATATATAATTAGTCTAAGGTAGGCAGTTCAGGTTTGAAAAAACTTATGGTTTAAATCTAGTATTTTATTTTCATAGACTTTATTTTCCAGAAGTAGATTTTTACCTTGCATGTAAACTGTCTTGTGCGTCTATGTGCAAAAGTAGTCTTCCAATGCATGTTTATATTTCAATTAATTAAAAGCAGCACTTGTGATTCATAGCTGGCGGATATGAGTGATTCCATCCCTGGGAGTGGGTTTTATGTTCTAGATTATATATAGAGAACCTGGAAATGAAAACTGGTATAGAACGCTTAACTTTCGTCATTTAAAATAGTAAATTTCTTGCAAGTCACCCACAAGGAAAACATTTTTCTACGCTATATAGGTGGTTTGAAAGTTTTCAAAAGCAGATTGAGCAAAAATATGTGACTCTAAATGTGGATAACTGTGTGAAGAAGCCTGTTTTGAAAGCACTATGCTTGGAAACCTAGTAGTGTTCTCTCAAGTACATGGAGTGAAACTCAGGTATTTTGGAAGAATGTATTTTAATGCTAATATCCCAAATTTAAAATGAATACTAAGTCAAGGCATGTAAAATGTTTTTACAGAACTTTGAAAATAAATACTAAAATTTAAAATATAATTTAAGTCCTAGCAACCAACGAAGGTGTCAAGATTAAACATACCAAATGTTTGTTGTTTTTATAAACATAGGACAAAAGTGTTCCTCAGAAGCAAAGTGATAGACCAGCTCTTAGTAATAGTAATTTTTGTTCAAAAAATGTTTCCTTGCCGTTTTCTTCAGGTAGCTCAGTAATGAGTACTCACAAGGTTGATGTGAAAAACAGGGAAAGATCCCTCCCCGATAAGGGAAGATCAGATCTGTTAGTTTTAAAACTTCAGTGTGATTGCAAATGCTTTTACTCTTATGAACTGAGTCCTTTTAAGTTATGTTTTGAAGTGCATGTTGTTAAACTTTTTCTATGATATCAGCTCATCTAGTTTCATTTAATAAAGCTATTTTAAAATGCTGTATGCATCTTAATGCAATTCCAATTTACATATAAATACAGTTTGCCACTGAAAGTAAATTAAAATACTACTATTAATTTTTTATTTTGTTAAAATGATAAATCTGTGTATTTGTTACACTGTACACATCTAAGCAATTCTGTTTTTTTTCCACAAGTAAGAAAAAAGGGCGTTAGCAAAGTTAGTGTAAAGGCTGCTTGAGTTAGAACATGTTTGAAAGGTTCAGATTTAAACATCAGAACTGTATTTTCCTTTGTTGGACATAAGTGAAAGGGAAAAAAAGGTGTAAAAGAGGATTAAATTGCTTAATCTGCTATGTATGTCTTTCCTGATTTGTGAGGTAGAATTTCAACTGAGATATTAAGCAGTCCTCTTTTCATGGAAGCTGTGTGTCTTGAAGAGGTACTGATTTCTTTTAGTCTCTTTAGTGAATGAGTGGGCCTGGTTAGACCAAGAGTTCCTGTTCCTTCTTTAAGACATTGAACAGTTGCGAGAAGAACTGGTGTATGAAAAACTGGACAAATGTCTGCCTTAGGTGCTAAAGACTCGCACACCAGCTTTCTTAATCTGTGAATGAATCTTCAAGGAGAGAGCAAGGAACAATATTTTCTTGTCATGACAAGATCGCAGGAGCTATAAGATAACATTGAAAAGTTATTTTCTTATAAACCAAAAGAAGCTGAGATAAAGTAGGGGGAAAAAAAATCTCTTGCAACCAGGTAACTTCTTATGTAATGTTTCTATAAGAGCAGTTAGAACTCTGGGGTAATCCCCGAACCAGAGCATCTTTACCTATGAGAAATTGGTAGTGTGAGCTTCACTGGAGATACTGGAAAGCAGCTGTCCAATCTCTGGTAGCTCTGGGGTATTTTGACTTTTTAGGGAAGATAATGTAGGAGTGTATGAACATTTCAGTCTTGTGTTTATTCCCTTGGTAGTTGTGTACCATGATATAAAGATACAAAAATGGCAAGGTGTCTGGGGAAAAATAACACCATCTTAGATCAGCTGATACAGAGTTCTAGTGCATGCAGCCATTCAGGCTATTGCCTCTATGTATCAACACAGAGCTCTATGTTGGCTAAGGTAGTGTTTTTCATTATACACTATTTAGTGATCCTAACTTAGTGTTTTCCACCACTGTTGTATTACAGTGTTGTCGTGAACTTTGAAGTATTATGTCACAATCTTGGAGTAAAATGGAGGCAAGTTCCTTGGAGGAGAGCAGTTGCAAGAAGTGAGGCAGTTATTCTATTTTGTTATTAAGCAGACCTGGAAGAGAATTTTTCTTAAACTCACAA